>NC_056737.1:1509784840-1509800140 GCF_019279795.1 Protopterus annectens
TATGTCAAACTCAGAGCTGTTGGACATGCTACACTTAAAGAAATCCCAATCCCTCAGAGCCACACACTCCAGGGATCTAAGCCTTGTCATCACAATAAACAAAACATGCTGGAGGGATAGGTTCCTGACCCAGAGACTCCCCGGACTCTGGAATAGATTGCCCATACATGCCAAGCAGAGTGCCTCTTTGGCCCTCTTCAAAAGGAACTTTGATGATTGGATGGGAGAAAGGAAATTCACCCCAGGGATCACATCAGTCACCCTGCTAGACAGGGGTCCAGGGAAGTAAATAGTGTGGGAAGAAATAGCCAGGGAATTGTTATGGCTAGGCTTGTATAGACCCTAGGGCTGATAGCCTAGTACCAGCCAATGTATGAATGGATTGTACAGCTTGGTGTGTGTGTATAGGAATGGATTGCACAGCTTGGTGTGTGTAGGAATGGATTGTACAGCTTGATGTGTGTGGGTAAGAATAGATTGTACAGCTGTGTGTGTGTGTGTGTGTGTGTGTGTGTGTGTGTGTGTGTGTGTGTGTGTGTGTGTGAAATGTCCTAGTCGCTACATGGTGGTGGGTAGAGAATAAGGCTTGAACCCTGTACCTTGGGCCCAAATGGCAAGAGCCTGAATTCCCTACCAACCACCATTTGTAAAAAAAAAAATGCAGATTTTTGCCTCATATTTGTTCTGTTCCTCATAAAATCTGTGGTTTCTGTATTTTTGTTTCTCAACACCGCAAGTTGTACAGTGGTGCAGTGGTACCATTGTTGCTTAACAGCTACAGGTTGTCTGGTTTGATTCTTGGCTGGGGTGCCTTCTATGTGGAGTCTGCATGTCCAACCTGTGTTTGTGTGGTTTGCTCTGGTGTCCTCTAATCTTACAAAGACATGTCTGGAGTGTTTCTTCCCCTGCCAAAAATTGGCTTTTGTTTCAGATCAGACTTTCCTGGTTAACAAATGTTAAATAAACAAAAATTAACAAGATAAAAAAATAGCCAGCAACAGGTTGACTGTGAGTGATGATAGAATTTAATAATAGTAATAAGACTTCATCAAACAGACCGGTTTCGGCCTGGATTTAACCTGGCCTTCTTCAGTGTTATAAAATACAAGAAGTCTTAAATAATGAAAAGTATATGAACAGATGAACATTATCTTTTCATATACTTTTCATTATTTAAGACTTCCCGTATTTACTTTTGCTTTTTATAACACTGAAGAAGGCCAGGTTAAATCCAGTCTGTTTGATGAAGTCTTATTACTATTATTAAATTCTATCATCACTCACAGTCAGCCTGTTCCTGGCTATTTTTTTATCTTTTCACTATATGTTTTTGCCGTGCAACTTCCTCCATGCAGGGGAGTCTTTTCTTGATACACGATGTTTTATTTCCTGCTGGAGACCCATGGTGTGCTGTGAGGGCATGTTCGCTTTTATGTATGTGGCTGGCTTGCATCATTTTTGAATTTGGACATTTCTTTACTTCATTTTCGTCTATCATTATATTTCAAGCAACCTTTGTGTGAATTAACGGAATATTGAGGTCCATGTTACTTTCTGTGAGTGACTTTTCTCCTTTACGCTACTGAGAAAATTTTTGCTGCGTGGTTTGTTATTTTGGGTGCCTGACGACATCTACAGCTCGAGGGATATATTTCTGAGTCTTGAGTCACTTATTGGCTTATTTGGGTCGGACTATCATCGACGACTGTGGCATTTTACCGCAAACTACGATTTTGGAAAATTTTTTTCATTATGCCATGTATGCTTTTGGTGGTTAGTGTATTATTACTTATTCAATATTAAAGGAAAAAAACAACTGCTAACGCCACGCTATGTATGCTTGAGAAGCCAGAAAAATACTGAAGTAACTCGTGCAAGCAGCGTCTGGTAAAGATCCACAAATTTAATAAAATGTCATACAATACACCACACGATAACTAGATATAGAAACTATAAAAACTGGTTGAGCGCTTTCACCCGTGAGTAATACAGGCTTCATCAGAACTAAATGCCATATTGGATTCCTGACCATATTTAAAAAGTCTTTGGCGCCAAAAAATTTTTAAAGCTGTACATGCTTAACTAATACTTTGTGATTAACATACTCTAACCTTGCTTATACTAATATAAACTCTAAAAATATTCCAAACAAAGTTGAAAAACATTAAAAATGCTAGTGAGTAAGCATACAGTAAATATAATAAATATATATATATTCAACACTGTCACAAAAAATTAATAAATATCACTAAGCATCACTAAGTACAACAAAATATACATGTTAAACCAAAAAACACATATTTATCTACAATAAATACATTAAAAGATTTTTTAAAATTAAAAATTAATGACTCAATTTATATAATAATGATTTGATAGTCATACTTTCATTCAAACCTGGGGCGGAGGCTGCATCAGTGTATATTTGCCACCACATTTCCCTATATGATAGATGGCCCTTCTGATCACCCCCCTCTAGGGTCAGCTTTAACCGTGTCAATTATAGCAAACGTAAATTTGTGATCAGCCCCTTGTTGTTTAATATGTCTATAAAGAGCGTTTTTTTCATCGCTCTTTTTGATGGAATAAAAATGACCATAAATTTGTTTGTTCAGCTGTCACTCTGTCTTTCCTATGTAGAACGCTGAACAAACTGTACATAGGGCGATGTAAATAACAAATTTTGTCATACAATTTCCTGATTTAAATCTAATAAAAGATCTAGTCACATTGTTCAACCTAATGCCTTGACTATTGTTAATAGCAAAACACCAGTTACATCTGCCACTTTTTTGTGTGTTCTTAAATGTAATGCATTTTTGTATGGGGGAATTTTCCAACAACCTCTTGATGTTAGGGCCCACTTTGTTCACAAAACAAGGTTGATGCCCCAATATGTTCGCTATTTGTGTATCTGCTAATATAATGTTCCAATTACTATATAAAATTTCTTTGACTTTGTAAGAGAATGGTCCATATTCTAAAATGCACGAGCTACAAAAATCAATAGAAGAGGATTTAGTAATAATAGCATTACTGTTTTTAGTAAAATGTAAATTATTAGATTCCAAACCTAGTAATGGTATGTATTTAGTACCCCATCCTTTAATCACTTGACTACTTATATTACACATCATGTTAGTTTCATAGCCCCTATCCCTAAATAATGAAGTGATATACGCTACCTCAGCTATCATATCAGAATAATCAGAGGTCATTCTTACAGCTCTGATTAATTGTCCCTTATAAATGTTTCTCAAAAGAGACTTAGGGTGGTTGCTGGAATATTCTAAATAACTATTAGAAAATGTAGTCTTCCTGTAAATTTTGGAAGAAAAATGGGAATTTTTTATAAAAACATATGTATCTAAATACGCAAGTCCTTCTTGACTTTGTGCATAAGTGAATTTCAAAAAGCTACTGCTAGAGTTCAGATAGTCAATAAATTTCATAAGAATCTCAACATTAGCATCCCATAATATATAAATGTCATCTAGGTAACGTATATAATTTATGTATCTGTAAAAATCACTTGGGAATATAACAGATTCTTCCTAGTCCAATATTACCATATTAGCGAAAATAGGGGTACAAGCAGCACCCATTGCTACCCCTTTGCTTTGTTTGAATATTTCACCTTCATAATAAATATAGTTGTGATCTAACACTATACTCATCAAGTCAGTGACTAAACATATCTTGTCCCAATCAAGGTCAGCGTATTTGTAAATACTTAGGTTGAATGCTTCTAGCCCCTCAGTTTTCGGTATACATGAAAAAAGATCTATGACATCTAGAGTTACAAATAAAATATCGTTGTTGCAAATATGGGTGGGAAAAACCCTGCTTGCACGAGTTACTTCAGTATTTTTCTGGCTTCTCAAGCATACATAGCGTGGCGTTAGCAGTTGTTTTTTTTCCTTTGAGGTTCTTTGTTTTAGCCGACGCTCTTTGTGGTTATTTCGTTTGGTAAGGCTATGGAAGCTGATCGAGAAGTCGGATGTTCCTCACCATCTAATTCAGAGATGCATTCCATACAGCAATTGCAATCAGATGTTTCAGAACTTAAAAAAGAAGTGAGTAAGCTTACTACACTTCTTTCTAACTTTATGGTGCTGCAACCAGTTTCAAAAGATCCTGGTAAAGACATTGTTGACAATTTTAAAACTGTTGGTGGATTAAACAGATCGGTATTAGGTCAAGGAGATGATAAGGAATCCACAGCACCAAAACGGTCGCCGTTACGTTATGATGACATTCCTGACAAATCACTCAATTCCCCTAATATACCGAATGGTCAAGGTACTTGCCACACTACCATGAGTTGTATTGATTTACCTATGGATGGTGCACAAAATGAATTAAGGAACAGTAGTAGAATGGGTCTTCTTGATTACACATTTGACTTTTCTTTTGTCAACACTGAAGAAAATGCTAAGTGGACAGGCGCTAAACCTAAGAGGAAGTTACCTTACAAAACCTACGCACAAGTAGGCAAAGAATTTATTGACAAAGGCACTGAATATAACCAAAAAAATGACTTAAATGAAAACAATTTTGACAAATTTAAAACATTTTTAGACAAAAATTGTGGGTTTGATAGTGATCAACGTTATGAGAACTCTATGGACAATGTTGTTCCTAATGGTTCGTTAAAAGAGCTGATTTATATGTTTGGTAAAAAATTGAACTTAATTAACACTTTAAAGTTAGAGAATGCTTATCTTACTAAGTGTATGAACATAAAGGTTATACCCAAGGGCCTGAGGTTTTTTTAAATTCCCTATGGGTATTGATGTGAATGACAATATAAAAAAGGAATTTAATATTTTTTTTGACAAATGTGGTACAGCATATATGAGAATGTTAATCAAATTTAATGATGAAAAATTGATTAAATGTATGCAAGAAGCAGAAAAATTAAATGAAAGTATTTTAAATGATTTGCTGTTTTCACAATGGGAGAGGTTATACATTAAACAATTTAATATGGCAGAATCTAATACTAAAAATGCATTTGATAGGAAGAATTCCAAGTTAACAAGAGATATTCAACAATATGACAGAGGGACAGTGTATGGTTGGAGAGACAATTACAATGGTTTTGAAAATAGTAATGACAAAAACCGGAACAGATATGAACCCAACCAAAATTACAATCAGGATCGTAAGAATTCACATTTTTTCAACAGCAGAAACCACGACAAGACAAGGGATTGGAAGTGGGGTGGGAATTGGAAGAAACCCCAATATTAAATACAAGAATTTTTTGCAATGAGAATATAAAGGAACAAGTAGGCAGAATCAACAATATTGCTTTGCATACAGGGGCAAAGTCATATGAACATGAAAAAGAACAATACAATTTAAATGTGAATGTAGGCATTTGTACTGTTGGCATCACCAACAGTTACAAGAATTTCAACATATTCAATTACACAGACTTAAAATTGGATGTTTCATACTTTAATTTATTTTCGAAGGGTTTGAAATATATTCCAACTTCAAACTTTAATGTTGTAGATAATATATGCCAAATTAAACTGTATATTAGGAAATTGAACTTGGCTGTTATGTTTAATAATACAGCAAACAAAGAGTTAAACTGCACTAATGCATGTAAGGCTTTAAAAAAGAAAAGTACATATATGCCTATATGCCATCCCACTATAGGGGTATTTGAAAAATCGGTAGTTAAGCAGGTTTATCAGCTAAATAACAAATTAAAGTTTAATAAATACAAACACAATCTATCAAAAGAAGAACAAGACACCTTAACAAACATTAGAAACAATAGAGCTATCTGGGTTATGAAACCGGACAAAGGTGGGGGTATAGTCATTTTTGACCAATTAACATATGCCTCAAGGATTTTTGATATCTTGCATTCCACTGGCAACTATGAAATTGTTTCAACTAATGAAGTTAATTTGGCCTACAGAAGAATAAATTCTCACATTGAAGAATTTCTTATTGATAGACGTATAACCCTGGACACTTATAATTTTCTTAAGGTTGATCATCCTATAGCTGCTACCTTAGTTGGAATTCCTAAAATTCACAAGAATTTGAATGACCCCCCCTTTTGACCAATTGTCTCTGGTAGTCGATCTGAAACATTCCCACTGGGAGTAGCTATCGACAACATGTTAAAGCATGTTTGTGACAAAATTTCTCATTTAGCCAAAGACTCATGGTATTTTTTATCCCACTTTCCCACCCATATTTGCAACAACGATATTTTATTTGTAACTATAGATATCATAGATCTTTTTTCATGTATACCAAAAACTGAGGGGCTAGAAGCATTCAATCGAAGTATTTACAAATATGCTGACCTTGATTGGGACAAGATATGTCTAGTCACTGACATGATGAGTATAGTGTTAGATCATAACTATATTTATTATGAAGGTGAAATATTTAAACAAACCAAAGGGGTAGCAATGGGTGCTGCTTGTGCCCCTATTTTCGCTAATATGGTAATGTTAGACTGGGAAGAATCTGTTATCTTCCCAAGTGATTTTTATAGATACATAAAATATTATATACGTTACCTAGATGACATTTATATATTATGGGATGCTAATGTTGAGATTCTTATGAAATTTATTGATTATCTGAACTCTAGCAGTAGCTTTTTGAAATTCACTTATGCACAAAGTCAAGAAGGACTTGCGTATTTAGATACATATGTTTTTATAAAAAATTCCCATTTTTCTTCCAAAATTTACAGGAAGACTACATTTTCTAATAGTTATTTAGAATATTCCAGCAACCACCCTAAGTCTCTTTTGAGAAACATTTATAAGGGACAATTAATCAGAGCTGTAAGAATGACCTCTGATTATTCTGATATGATAGCTGAGGTAGCATATATCACTTCATTATTTAGGGATAGGGGCTATGAAACTAACATGATGTGTAATATAAGTAGTCAAGTGATTAAAGGATGGGGTACTAGATACATACCATTACTAGGTTTGGAATCTAATAATTTACATTTTACCAAAAACAGTAATGCTATTATTACTAAATCCTCTCCTATTGATTTTTGTAGATCGTGCATTTTAGAATACGGACCATTTTCTTATAAAGTCAAAGCAATTTTAAATAGTAATTGGAACATTATATTAGCAGATATACAAATAGCGAACATATTGGGGCATCGACCTTGTTTTGTGAACAAAGTGGGCCCTAACATCAAGAGGTTGTTGGAAAATTCCCCCATACAAAAATGCATAACATTTAAGAATACACAAAAATGTGGCAGATGTAACTGGTGTTTTGCTATTAACAATAGTCAAGGCATTAGGTTGAACAATGTGACTAGATCTTTTATTAGATTTAAATCAGGAAATTGTATGACAAAATTTGTTATTTACATCGCCCTATGTACAGTTTGTTCAGCGTTCTACATAGGAAAGACAGAGTGACAGCTGAACAAACAAATTTATGGTCATTTTTATTCCATCAAAAAGAGCGATGAAAAAATCACTCTTTATAGACATATTAAACAACAAGGGGCTGATCACAAATTTACGTTTGCTATAATTGACACGGTTAAAGCTGACCCTAGGGGGGGTGATCAGAAGGGCCATCTATCATATAGGGAAATGTGGTGGCAAATATACACTGATGCAGCCTCCGCCCCAGGTTTGAATGAAAGTATTACTATCAAACCATTATTATATAAATTGAGTCATTAATTTTTAATTTCAAAAAATCTTTTAATGTATTTATTGTGGATAAATATGTGTTTTTTGGTTTAACATGTATATTTTGTTGTACTTAGTGATGCTTAGTGATATTTATTAATGTTTTGTGACAGTGTTGAATATATATATTTATTATATTTACTGTATGCTTACTCACTAGCAAGTTTTTCAACTTTGTTTGGAATATTTTTGGAGTTTTTATTAGTATAAGCAAGGTTAGAGTATGTTAATCACAAAGTATTAATTAAGCATGTTCAGCTTTAAAAATTTTTGGCGCCAAAGACTTTTTAAATATGGTCAGGAATCCAATATGGCATCTAGTTCTGATGAAGCCTGTATTACTCACGGGTGAAAGCGCTCAACCAGTTTTTATAGTTTCTATATCTAGTTATCGTGTGGTGTATTGTATGACATTTTATTAAATTTGTGGATCTTTACCAGACGCTGCTTGCACGAGTTACTTCAGTATTTTTCTGGCTTCTCAAGCATACATAGCATGGCGTTAGCAGTTGTTTTTTTCCTTTGAGGTTCTTTGTTTTAGCCAACGCTCTTTGTACTTATTCAATATTGGAAAGTGCCGTTTTCAATACAAGTGGGCAGTGTGTTCTATAAGGTCACGAAACATCAGACTTTGGACTAGGAATTGGACAAGGGTGTTTGGATTGTAATCGATGGATGCTTAGGTGTTCAAATCTGCAACATTGCTATAATTTTCTTGTGACAATCGTGCCTTTTGTTTATGATTGTGGGCATTGTTTACGAACATTTTTTTGGACATTAACTAACACCATTTATACTTTTCATCACAGGCTATTCTCATAGGATTTTTTCCATGTTTCTGTGTTTTATCGGAAACTTTGGACATTTTAGACTTGGCAATGTGTTTGAACAAACAATAATATTTTGGTATTTACATTAGACCTTTGTATATACGCCAGTGTTTTCTTTCTTTCAGACTCCCTGGAATAATTGGACTTTTCATTTTGATCATGGACATTTTTGGTTCTGTTTTTTGCACAGTTCATGTCAGTTTTCTCACTTTATAGGTATTGTTATGTTTCACTATTTGTGCACATATTACATACATGTTTAATCAGTATTGATGTCAAGTCATTATAATTGTGGTTTAGACATATTTGTAAAGCATTAATTATTGGTTTAGCTATATCTTATCTTGAAATCTACAACTACATTTTGGATTTAGGCTATTTTGTGGTTGTCACATGTGCTTTTCATAATATACTTTGTTTTTTGGAAGGCTTAACTAGTAGAATCTACTTACTATTCTTGGGCTGATCATCTAGTTCAGGGCTGGCTAGTGACACATATATATACACACATACATTCTTTCCTATATGCTTTTTCTCTTTGACTCCTTGGAGATCATATAATTGTGATATTCATGTGTACATATACATGTTATCAGGCTGTTATCAGTTCATATATATATTTTTGGAGTGCCTCACATCACACTTATACTTGATTGGCTTGTTATACCATTATTGTCCTGTACTGGACGTGGCTAACTTCTTAAGAATATTGGATTGTTGCCATTATTGTCCAATTGTTGACTTACTAATTTCTTATACAGGGCGTGGTTATTTTTCAAATTGTGCATGACTGATCCGTTAGTAATCATGGATTTAAATAAAATATTTTTGAATTTATCCTCTGATAGGGATGATCTTGCAGCTTTTGGAATTGGTGAGGTTTCCAATTCTACAGGAAATATTATTTCCATGAAGCCTGAACAGTGCTGTGAGAAATTATTTTGTGACTTAAACAAAAATATGAAAGCACTTAGGTCTTTTGTTTGGCACTTCAAATTATTTAAAGCTTACTTGATTAAAGGTATGAGTCCAAGGGGTCTCAGAGTAAAAATCCAACCCCTAGTAGCAGACCCTGATGATATATTAACAACAGAATGGTTATCTATCCAACAAGAATGCTCAATGAAGTTTGTTGAATCTTTATCTAAGTTTTATACTAGGGCTATTGATAAAGAAACCACTAAGGTGATACAACTTATTGAAGATTGTAATCAATACCAGGATGAGACATTTTTTCCTGCATTACTATCTAAACTCAGCTCAGATTTGCTGAATTTTGATGCTCAGCTCAAAGAAAGGAAACTTAGGAAATTTTCTCGTGATCAAACTGATTATGAGAGGGGACAACCCTTTAAGTACACCAGACATGTAAGGTTTCAGGATACGCATAGTTGGAATATTCCAAATTCTAAAAGGAAGCGTCCACGTTCCATTCTCAAAGGACGTGGCAATCAGACTGACACTACTTATTATGATACATCATCTGGTACGGACACTGAAACACAGCACACCATGGAGTCTCCGACTCCTAAATGTAAAAATTACACATCCTCTTTAGATCACACCGGGGGAGGGGGGGGGTAGAAAACACAGTAAGAGTTACAAGTCTACAGAATCTCATGGAAGTATTAAAGAACAACTAAATTCTGTTGTTGTTAATAATGTCTATAACATTTCAAATATTGTATTAACCCCGGAACAAATATCTCTGCTCAATAAAGGTTTATCTTTTATACCTGGCTTTTTTGTACCCGAAGACACTTTTGCCCAAGATCTATTCACATTTTGCAGATTGATTAACCTTAAATTATTTTTTCAGGACAAGGGGACGGAACAACAGATCTTGGATGATTTCAAATATCATGCCTCCTCTTTTACACCTCCCATGCATCCTTCTGTAAATCTGTTCTTACGTAGTGTACTTGGGGATTTACATTTTGTGTCCAATACATGTCCACCTATGCCGAACAATATGTCTGAGTCTGACTTATCTTGTTTGAATGAACTTCTACAGAACAAGGAACTGGTGATTGTTAATGCTGACAAAGGTGGGGCAGTGGTTGTGATGAATTGGACTGATTATGATATCGAGGCACACAACCAATTGGATAATGCCAGGTATTACATCAAAATGCCACTTGACCCCACCTTTATGTTCAAACAACAAATTGATAGTTTCTTACGTTCTGCACTGGACAATGGTATTATAACATCTAAAATTGTTAAACATCTAACTATTGCTGATCCTGTTAGACAGTATATTTATTTTCTACCTAAGATACATAAAGATATTTTACAACCACCAGGTAGACCCATTGTGTCTGGTATTGGATCGTTAACTGAGCCCCTATCTGAATTTTTGACCAGACATCTCAAACCTTTGCTCTCTTGGGTTAGATCTAGGATCCAAGATACCACCCAATTTCTAAGTATTATTAATGACATGCAAATTGAGGAAAACTGGTGGTTATGTACATTAGATGTCAGTTCATTATACACCAATATTCCTCATTGGGCAGGTTTGGATGCGATCGAATATTGGCTGTATAAAGCAAACATTTATCAACCTGGCTTTAACACCTTTTTGATTAATCTTACCGAACATGTGCTCACTAAAAATGTGTTTTTTTATGATAAGGAATGTTACCTACAGATTAAAGGAACTGCTATGGGGGCATCCTTTGCCCCCATCTATGCTGATTTATTCATGGCATACATTGAAGAAACCTTGATTTATGATGATACCCATAATTTGTTTTTGCCAGAAATTGACATCTGGCAGAGGTATTTGGATGATTGCTGGATGGTGTGGAGATCTGATATTGTATATCTCAATGAGTTTATGGAATATCTAAATGATAATAAATGGGGAATTCATTTCACGATTACTTATGATCGAGACCGCATCACCTTTCTGGATGTTTTGATATCCAGAAAAGATGATAATATCTTGAACACTGAGGTATATAGGAAGTTCCCACAATATAATACCCTACTCCACACCTCCAGCTATCATCCAAAACATATTGCCAGAAACATTCCTAAATCACAATTTATTAGAATCAGACGCAACTGTTCAGAAGATGACAGTTTCAAACATCATTGCCAGGACTTATATGATAGATTCATCAATAGGGGCTATAGCTCGGGTTATGTCACCATGGCACAGAATCATGCATCGGGTCTCACCAGACAGGATCTATTGACATACAAAGATAAACCATTGTCTCCAAATATATTACATTTTACTACCACTTTTGGTAGAAATACTAACAGGTTTATAGATATTGTCAGGGACAATTGGAATATATTGAAGGCGGATGCTGCAATAAACACCTTGATTCCTAATGTTTGCTCATTTTCCTTTAGAAAAGGAAAAAAACTTAGGGGCTCACTTTAATCACTATAAGCACCATTCTGATTCCATGTTACCCCAGCTATATCAAACTACTATATTGGGTGACAAACTCACTGGCTGTTTTCCTTGCGGCCATTGTAATAATTGTAAATATATTTTGAAATCTAAAGAATTGACCAGCAGAAATAGTAGTACAGTTTATGACATAAAATTTTTTGCTAATTGTAACACGGATTGGGTTATATACTTGGCAAGTTGCAGCTGCCAGTCATTTTATATTGGCCAGACCTCCCGACCATTTAAGCTACGTATGTCAGAGCATATGAGTGACATCAAATGTAAAAGACTAACTAATGCTTTATACAAACACACACTTAAGCATCAGACAGCTAAATTTCATTTTATTATCATTGATAAGATTATTGGGGATCACACCCACAAATCTGGTTGGCACAATAAACTTAATACAAAAGAAAAGAAATGGATCACTAAACTTGGTGCTCTTTTTAATCCAGGGCTTAATGAATATTTATGATGAATATTCGTGATGCTTTTTGTCAGCCTGTCATGTTTATCTTTTCATATACTTTTCATTATTTAAGACTTCCTGTATTTACTTTTGCTTTTTATAACACTGAAGAAGGCCAGGTTAAATCCAGGCTGAAACTGGTCTGTTTGATGAAGTCTTATTACTATTATTAAATTCTATCATCACTCACAGTCATCCTGTTGCTGGCTATTTTTTTATCTTTTCACTATATGTTTTTGCCGTGCAACTTCCTCCGTGCAGGGGAGCCTTTTCTTTCTAAATAAACAAAAATGACAAGCACTGGAATTTCAGTCTTCATATTCTTTAGAAAGTGCATGGTAACACAAAACCTATTATTATAGCAAGTTTCTAAATTTATAAGATGGATATTTGAAATTTGTCCCTACTTTTGGGACTGTATTCCCCCATTATTGGCTTCGTCCAGGTTTTTTGTGCCAAGGTTGAGAGCTATGGTGATAACTGAACTCACTGAATATGTTTGGGGGCTGTATTCCCACATTACTGGCTTTGTCTGTGTTTTTGCTAAGACGTTGAGAGCTATGGTGAGAACTGAATTCACTGAATATGTTTGGGGGCTGTATTCCCCCATTATTGGCTTTGTTCAGGGGTTTTTTGCTAAGATGTTGACAGCTATGGTGAGAACTGAATTCACTGAATGTAGCTATTTAAGTTTCAGTCTTCCTCTTTCATAAAATAGAAGATTGATTTGGCATAGTGGTATGTTGTGAAGACTGTTTTGCACAGGGTCCTGGGTTCAATACTTGGCAGTGAAATGCTGGTGTTAACACAGCGTTTTATTCTAGCAACTTTCCAACATTATACAAGCAATGTTTAAAATGTGTCCACGTTTTTTGGTCTTTTGCCCCCCACCCCCACACACACACATTTTGACTTTTTCCAGATTTTTTCTGCTGCAAAGTTCAGAGATACAGCTGAGTGTCAAGTAGATTTTACATGAAGCTGAGAGCTGCAGGGGAACAAAATTTTAGTGATGCTTATGCAGTGTCTGCTTGCATTGTTAATAGCACAACAGGTAGTATATTTGCTTCTGATGCAGAAGGCTGTGGGTTCTACTCCCACAGTAAGTAGATGTATTGCTGATACTGTACTATATTGTAAAGTGGGTGAATGCTGCAGTCCTTTTTGGTGAAGATACCCAGTAACTCTGAACCTATTATCAGTTTGCCACCCATTCCCTTTTGCAATATTACTAGCTTATAATTTTTTAATGAAACAGGCAATTTATTCTTCAAGGGCAACAGACACTTTATTTGTAGATGAAACAATGACATATAAAGTTGTTTGCTAGCAGCAACCTCTTCATTAGTTACAGATTTCTTTAATGTGGAATTATTTAGATGACTTTTACTTCTTCAGAGATTGTGCATATGTACTGATACTGGTGGACTGTAGAAGTCTGTGTAGACTATTATGATAGAAATGTTCTGAATTCGGCAGTTTTGTCGTTATTGGTGCATGCATTTTTTTCATTGTTTACTGGAAAAATGTTCTGAATTGGGCAGTTTTGTCATTATTGGTGCATGCATTTTGTTTCATTGTTTACTGGAAAAATGTTCAAAACAAATTTAAAAAGCCCTCTACAGCTGTACTATTTTGTACAAGGAATATAATTTAATAAAATCAGAAAGGTGTATCAAAGACCACGTGTATGTTTCATGTGCAAGGGGCCTATGATATGAAAACAGCCCAAAGTTAATCTTTATCTGTCACTGGCAGCATGTATTTTCTTTGAATGTGGGTTTCAGTGCTGTTTCAATGAATGTGAGTTTCAAGGGCAGAGAAGTTTTAATGCTGTCTGTTTTCATTGTGAGATTGCATTGCTTTGTTTAGCAGATGTCTTAGTGTTTGTGCTATAAAATGCAAAATAAAACTTTCAAATGAAGTTCAAATCATCGTAGAAGTAAAGCAGTATGTACATTAGTGTTTATGGTAAATAGGGTGAAATAGCGAAGTAATGGTTCATTGGAATAGCTGAAGGGGGGAGGCTCCATTCCACCATGATTTTGTGAGGGGGAAGGGCGGCAAACTCAAAGACAGCCCCAGCTGAACTACACCTCTCAGCTGTCCAGATTGTCACAGAATTAGTAGATTTTTTCTTCTTATTTTTGGTTTGTTCCTCATTAAATGTGTGGTTTTCTGGCAAATAATTTAGGAATTAAATCACTAAATAATGACAGACACTGAGTTTCAGACTTTATAACCTTTAGAAAAATGCATGCTAAAGCAAGACCTGTTATTCTATCAACTGTCTCAGTTTATGCAACAATATTTTGTACTGTTTATAAGTATATTTGGCCTTGTCCAGATTTCCTGCATTAACAGGTTGAGAGGTATGTGCAAATAAATTGATTTAAAGAATTAAGCATTTCCAAACCTCTGAACTGTCCCCGATTTTGGCTCAAAATGTTACTCTTCCCCTAATAATCCCACCACAAAATGGTAATTCTGGAAGAAAACGTGGAGGGTTTACAATTAAGAAATAACTGTAATAATCAGAGTTATAGATTACTTTTATTTCAGAAATGCATGTAGATTCTTTTATTTTGTCAGCTGCTCATGTTAGCAGTACTAATATTAAAATAGTGTCCCTTCTTTGATAGGTTCCCAGCTGTATTGTGTGGCTATTTTATATTTTTGCATCATATTTTTGGTCCATTTTTCATAAAATTGTGTTTTTTTGGCAAATTAATAGCAGATCATTAAAGACTGAAATTAGAAAATAATGACAAACATTTGTGTTTCAGATTTCATATCCTTCAGAAATTCATACTAATGCAAAACCTACTACTCTATTAACTTTCTAAGTTTATAAGAGCAATATTT
>NC_056737.1:1509800640-1509816420 GCF_019279795.1 Protopterus annectens
AGGATATTTAATCCTTAAATTAGTGATTACTTCTAGAAGGAGCTTCCAAGAAGAAGCCACTGCAAAATGTATTGACTTTAAATTAACTGGTTATAGTAATAAACTTTCATCTCTTTTAAAGGATTCATGAGAATTTCTGAAATTAACTAAAAATGAGTTCTTTGATTAGAAGCTATTATTTGCAACAAATGATGTTAAGGATTTATTTTGCTCAATTCCACATAGTATTGGCGTGGAATGCTTTCATTTATCTTTAATTGCTTTAACAGGGTATAACTAATCCATTAATTTATTGGTTACTTTGGTACAGGTTATACTGGAGAGACAAATCTGTGTCCCAGAGACTGCTCCGCATATGGAGCAGGCTTCCTATCCATGTGAGGCTGAATTTGTCTATTACCTAGTTAGATTTACCCATTCTAGACCAGTAGATGGGGAACAGGAAATTTACACCAGGCCTGGCACTGATATCCCTTATGTACAGAGGTAGCTTATAAATGCCTGGCTGTCGATGTCCTGTTTGGATACAGGATATCATTATTCTTTGGAGAAAACTTGGCTAGGCTTAGAAAGGCCCCTGAGTCATTAGCCTAGTAACAATCTGTGAATCTATGAATCATTGAATATAAGGCAATATTCGATTTGAGAAGACAGTAGATTATAAAAATAAAAACTGCATGGAGTGAACGATTAAACAAAGATATTACAGATTATCATTGGGGAAATATGTCTTATCCCTAGATATGGAATCACATCAAGAAAATTTAGAATGTTTGTATGGAAATGTTTCAACAAATATTTATGCACCCGTATGAAATTTAAAAAAAGTTCCCATAGACAAGAGACATATGTTAAGGTTGCAATGGTTCAGAAATAGATTCTTGTGATTATATAACTTAGGAATGTACAGAGTTGCTTCAGTACACCAATCAATTAAATGCAATGTTAAGTCTTCTACTTGAAAGATAATTTAACCTCATTATAGGCATGTTTTTTGTTGAGTTGGTTTAAAATAAATTATAATAAAGAAGTGAAACCATCACTATCTTTAGCGTTCATAGTGGTTACCAAAGCTATAACTAGAAAATGCAAAAGCAAAGACAAAATGCCACGGAGAGAGAAAAAATCTGAGAATTATTAAACACCAGAAACAGAAATCTCTTATTAAAATGGTCTGTATTAGGACTTTTCAGTGACTTTTGAACCTAAAGAGGAGCTCTGGCATGGAAATATAAACCTAAGATGCACATCTATTTAATAAAGTACATTGCAATACAAGGTATGAAGTCATCTGGTCCAATTGTTAAGATTTGTAGTACAGTAAACTCTCAATTTACTGGCACCCATGGGGATTGGAAGATGCTGGATAACTGTCGTTTATGGTTGTTTGAGCATTACTATTAAAAATAGGCCTGATTAATACTGTACAGTATATCTGTTTGGTTTGATTTGTTCTCAGTTTGGGGCGAGTGGAAATTTATTCCTATCTTCCTTTTTAAAACTCTAAAACTCTAAAAACGTAAGGCATGCTTCTGCAGGGGGAAAACAGAAAGTGCAACACATGAAACGTGTACTGTATTTCTATTCTTTTTTTTTTGCCAGCTGCTTGAGAGTGCTGGTTGCTTGTGTTCTGGTTAACTGAGATTTACTCTATAGTGAAAATAAAAAGTATGGTCACTAATTAATTCTGGATGTCAAATTTAGTATAAATAATTGCCTTGCTTGTTTAAGGAGCAATATTAAATTAAAATGGCTGTTATAAATAAATATAATAGTTGTCTGTGGTATATATAGATTTGTATGGTTAACAATGACAAGGTCATACAAGTTAAATGAAAGCACTGATCAGCATAACATGAGCATACAATCATAACTGGCCTATGTTAAAAGAACGAAAAGTATACATATTGAATGCTCGGATGAGTGAAAATGCATATGATTGAAATTGCTATTGTGGGGGGCTGTGCCCCCCACACCCCCTTAAAAATATATTCCAACTCCAAGATTGCACTACAGTGAGGAAAGGACAAATTTTCCAATCTTCACTGTACCACAATCTCACAATATTGATGTTGATCATACGCGTTTTCACTCATCCGAGCATTCAATGTGTATACTTTTCATTGTTTTAACATAGACCCAGCATAACCTGGTATTAACAACCAGTGCTAAAATAATATATGTACTATACATGTGGATGAAACAGAACTATAAAATAAAAGGTGATAACCAACAATGCATTTCTTTACATAATTAAAAACACTCTAGAAAAATTAATGTGAAATTGAATTATTTAATATATTTCGAAATATGTCATTCTTTCCAGTAGGTAACATGGCTTCTAGCCAAAGTACAGCTATTTATACCTTAACTAACCAAATATATAACAATGTGGACAAGGAATAAATAACCACTGCTGTCTTTCTAGACATCAAGTGAGTATTCAAAACAGTGGATTATAATACACTTCCAAAAAAACTCATTGCCACAGGTTTCTCCCAAGAAGTCACACTGTCATTTAAAATTATATCACAAAATGAAAATTTATAGCAATGAACAATAGCATACAATAAACAACAGGGAATATCACCTGTGGTATACCCCAAGGGTCTGTTCTAGACCCTCTTCTGTTCTTCTTATTCATAAACGATCTGCAATAGATCTTCCACATCTCAACTGCTTTCTGTATGCTGACGATAATATTATTACAAAATGTGGGAAAATAGTAACAACAATAACATAAGACTTGCAAAAAAAAACTTCTCACAATTTTGGAAGAGTCTTACTGCTTAAAAACTGACTGTTAACACAAACAGAACTATATTATGTTCTTTGGCACCCTTCGAGATTATATAACTTAAGGACCATCACTATAACTGACCCTTATTCTCCCCCAGTTATTTACTGTCACTCCATATATAACTGTACACTAATTTAAATGAAAAAAAAAGCCGCACTTTATACTTATAACTGATTAAAGAACACACCATTGTTTTACTATAGAAAAATATAAATAGCTGCTATTACAAACAAGAGTCTCTCTACTATTGAACTGTCTAACCTACAAGATTTATAAGAATTATATAGTTTGCACACCATTAAAAACATACTATTCCAAAGACATGAATCATAATTATCGTGAAACACTGATGAAATTCTATTCTGTTATCTAGACCTCCCTTTAAACTGTGTAACTCAGAAAGGGCATTTGTCCCGGTCCCCTTCAATAACACACATCACACCAAATTACATTTGGCGACCTTTATTAGATTTCTAAAACATAACTTTGATCACCAACTTTATTAATTACAACTATTCATGATATAATCAATGCTAGAATACAGCATAACATCCTTGTAATGTTAATCAGGGCAGCGTACCTACTCACCCTACCCCAGTAAGCAGTGTCCATACTTCTACTCACTTTACTTATGAAGCAGCATCCCATCTCACTTCATACACCATTCATTGTAATGATAATCAGGGCAGCGTACCTACTCACCCTGCCCAACAAGCAGGGGCCATACCTCTGCTCACTTAATTTACTTATAAAGCAGTGTCCCAACTCACTTCATACACCATCCATTGAATTACCATCCACCAATAAACACCATCCTTACCTCAACTTGCTTATCTATTCAGCAAGCTTCCTCCAACTACTCATTTCCTTTCCCCAGATCCTTGAAATGAACATCCAGACATAAGAGGGGGAACAGAAGAGGGCAAATCTATCCCTCTTCTCCGCTTCCCCCCACTGATAAAATAACCCTACACCCCACCAATGAAAAGAGAGAAGGTGGGTTGGTAGCAAGTTCATGCCAAAATGTGACTGCTTAACCCAACTACACTAGACTAAACCTCTTAAGCCCCTCCCCATCATTATCTCACTTCCTCCCAACCATCCCTGCCTCCCCTTAACGCTTTCACCTCCCCAACCCACTTAATTCCCCTTAATATTAACCTACCCCCCCATGAAGATGTTCTGGGACAAATTAGTTTGTGCCAAACTTCATTTGTCACAGTCCCCTACAATAACACACATCACACCAAATGACATTTGACGACCTTTATTAGATTTCCATAACATAGCTTTGATCACCAACTTTATTAATTACAACTACTCATGATATAATTGATAGTAGAATACAGCATAACATCCTTGCAATGTTAATCAGGGCAGCGTACCTACTCACCCTACCCTAGTAAGCAGCGTCCATACTTCTACTCACTTTACTTATGAAGCAGCGTCCCATCTCACTTCATACATCATTCATTGTAATGTAAATCAGGGCAGCAGACCTACTCACCCTGCCCAACAAGCAGGGTCCATACCTCTGCTCACTTACTTTACTTATGAAGCAGCATCCCAACTCACTTCATACACCATCCATTGAATTACCATCCACCAATAAACAACACCTCAGCTTATCTATTCAGCAAGCTTCCTCCAACTACTCATTTCCTTTCCCGAGATCCTTGAAATGAACATCCAGACATCAGAGGGGGAACAGAAGAGGGCAAGCCTATCCCTGTTCTCCGCCAACCAGCCTGACCAGGCTGTTCCCCCTCCCTTCTACCCAAAATTGGTCAATACACTTTCCATAAAGGGAAGGGTCAAGCCAAACATCATTTGGTGTACCCATCATCTGTAAAGTACCTTAGAATCCTGTCATAAACCCCTTTGCCATGCCATCACTGAAACACACCCTAATGAAACTAAATAACGTAGGATTACCATGACCACGTTGTAACACTGGAACATCCACACCAAAGAACACATACCCTTTAATCCGGCTGTCTTCAAATCTGAAATCATGTCTCAATCTGAATGTATTGACAGCCTATAACCACAACAAAACCACAAACTATAACCTTGTGAACTCAAGACGGCACCCAGTCAAACTAATAGCAAGTCTCACGCTCATGTACTAACCGCAGCATATCACCTTAGCCCCTTCACTACTCCATTCTATATGTGCAACAACTGAATTACCATAGGGAATAGTCTAACTGCAAAACTTTAATGTCCTAACCTTAGATGGCAAAATCCTGCACCCCTTAACCTAGTTCCTGAAAACTCACCTAAGCTCAGCAAATGAAATGATCTATGTGCCAAGCCATAAACATCCCCAATTCACTCATTACCAAACCATTCATAACTCCTGTTTGTCCCTAGCCTTCCCATAAAAAGCTCTTTCCTTATGTCACCTATACCACTGGTAACCTACAGCTGACTTTCCTGCAACCAGGCTCTTACACATTCTAACTCCCCTGTAACAATGCACCCCGTTTCTAAAACTACCCCAACACGGCCACTTACCTACCATGCTTCCTAAAACCTTATCTACAAAATTCACCCAACCCCTGGTGAAGTGATCCTTGTGCTCTTCTGTAAAACCTTAACCTGGTATGTAACATTAACAGTATCTACTCAAAAGACAAATGTATCACCCCAAAATGCCACCCATTATGAATAAACTCCAGCATCAAAGTCAAACACCTCCTTGTCCCTTCCCCCACCTAAACTCCAGCATCAAAGTCAAACACCTCCTTGTCCCTTCCCCCACCTATGGTTCGAACCACTGGATGAGTGAATATAACCACCCAAGATTCCAAGAAAGCAAGGATTGAACTTCACTGGTTTGCAGGAGCCATAGAGCTGTAGCCTAATAAGTTCCTGTACCTATGAACATCATGACCCTACACATTCCTTGGGATCCCCACACTCCCCATAAACCAATCCCTAACAGTTTTCCCACTTTGGCCCCCTTACCTAACTTTTCCTTTCTTGCCCCCTATACCAATGCAATAATCAGCTCCCAGTAATTAAACACAGAGCTCAAACATGCCTTACTAAGATGACTACTCAGACCCTCCTTGTGCCCTGTTCAAGTGGCAAGAATGTCCATCCTCTCAAAACATCACCTTCAAATCCCCTTTTCAAGCCACCGCATGATGCTTTCTGCACTCCAACAATCTGCAAAGAAAGAAACAATGATAAATTCTATGTGCACACATACCATGATTACTTAACATGAAGGTATGGACCAGGAGCCCTGCCACCCAATCAAATCCTTACCTAGGGCCAATGGCCATACTCCCTTTACTACTGAATGCAAATGCCCAAAGCAGGGAAAACTTTCAACATTAATCTAACATACTAACAGTTAATAGAACAAATTGTACAACCCATTAACCCCGATATTAAACTCAAAATGCCTGACCTTCTCTGACTAGCAGTGTAAAATCCTCTAGCAAAACTCAACAACTTTGAAATCCACTTACCTCCAACAGTAACTACTGCCCACTTGTGTTCCCCTTGTGTAACCTTCTATCTATGACAAAGCAGCCATAACTGAAGCTATGCTTCCAATGACCCTTTCAAATACCCAAGATAAATTTAACTACCAGTCAAGTATGTTAAAACTAACCACCCCCCCATGAAGGGACCTATCAGTATCCACAACCAGGGTAACCTTGCGATTCCAGACCACATCAATTAGCGCCCTGTATAAGCCAAGCTAACTTATATTGTAAAACCATCTGCTTAGCTCTTAACCTTCCATCTCCAAATGAGGCACCTTAACCAACATAATATAGAACAAATGAACACAATGCAACAACCTAATAACAGCCGACTAGCAGTTTACAAAATACAATCAGGTAGTATTTTTAACATTCCTCTTAAAAACATAAAAGGTTAATAGAACAGCTTGTGGTAGCATGGGTATTCAGAACACACCCACACATCCAGAAATTATATTCTTTTCATAACCCAAGGCAGAGACACATTCATGAACACAAATGCATGCAGCCTCACTCCTGCCACTGCAGACATGCACATACCTGTGCAAAACTGACAGCTCCTATGATCACATATCTGTATTGCCTGTAATATACTACCAGCTCTGGGTCCCTGTGTATGTGGAACAGGGAAACCTCTTACTTCCAGTATGTATTACAGGTACTGTTGACTCTCAAGTGATTCACATCAGCAATAATAAAACATTGTGGTATGCTTGTTATGCTTTAACATGTACTGCATTAGATGCCACAGTATGCAAGCAGCATGCATGCAGCTGTGTGCCTTGTGTTTCTAACACAAACATACCACACAGTAAACACATTACTATAACCAAGTATAACCAAGTACATTAATTTGTTCAGCTGACTTAAAATATAGTCAAGCTTAAAATATAGTCAAGCCTCCTCTGCAACTATTCTAAAAACATTTTTATAATCAGTACTTATAGACTTAATATATATTGCTGTATTTTCCTACTGAAACATGAACATAAATTACAATCTCTGGGAAATTGTAGACAGCTTGATCACAACACTGATTATTTGCTTATCCTTGTATCTTACAACAAATAAGAATCACTGCATCAGTGGTTTTAGATGACAGCAAGCTCTACCTAGGATTTACTGCCCCAGGAGATAAACAAAATTGACAAAGTAAACAAATTAATAAACAGCAATCATCTGCAAAATGAGACTTAATCCCCTGGGAGCAACAATGTCTTATATTTACAGTCAATAGCAATGCAGCATTAATTGTCCTGCACAAATGAGCTGATTTGCACTACAGTGATAAAATGTCCTGTTGGACAACATCCCCATTCTTAGGAATATGCGTGTGCATGACTCACTTCACTATGAAGCTGGAATATGACAACTGAGGGCAGCTCCTGCTGCCACTGCTCATGCACAGCAACACACACGACTGCTCCCAAACCCGTGAAAATGCTGTCTCACACTTTGTCACCTCTCCGAGAACCAGTACACCCACATTCTCCTTCAAACTCCACCAAGAGGAACTCCCAAACCTACAAGACAAGTCGGCCAACAAGGTCAATGAACTGCCTGACAGACACCACCCACCCGGAACTGTGAGGAACAATAAATCCAACCTGCACCCTCCAAATGCCCAACGCACAAAACTCAACTGTCTGACCCTATGTCCTGCAGCCAGCCTTCAATGGCTCAAGATCACCATTACAAACCGCTGCCAACCCCTTTCATGGGCAATGCGAATGACATGCTATCTCATATTCCCTGGCGCCATGCTCGCTTTCATACCCTCCATTATTTCAGTTTGCTCTTACGTACATTACTCCTCTTCCCACGCCACAACTTGGCAGGACTTGAAGCAATCTGGGCACATCCACATATTGCACAACTTCCAATTCCTCCTTCAAAAAGAAAAAAAAAACCTTCTAGCCAAGAGAATTCACCAGCCAACGAAACGGCCATCGTGGCTCCCCACAGCCCCAAAACACCACAGGGGAAAGAGGAAAAAAAAAGGCATTATTTTTCTTTCTATACGCCATCCATTCTATCAAAGCAAGAACATAGTGAAATGAGCCCAATGGAGCAGCTAAAACTCTGGGCAGAAAACCCATGAATACCTTGCAACGAAAACCACCGCACCCTAGCAGTTGGCAAGGATGAAGCCACCACTGACAATCAAGCCTCGATGGTAAAACCCACATTGAGCACCCCACAAACAAAACACATCCAACTAGCTAATGCAAAGCCTGACCGAGCCTGCACCATCATGAACAGCCCCAACAACCCCATGAACTACCATTCAACAACAGCAATAGCCTGAACTAAGCCAGTGAACTAACTTTCACCCTCCATACCACATTACCGGGCCATATGCATGCTGTTACATGCCAGAATTGCCAGCACTCCACTAACACTAAGAAACCAAGGTCCACTCCACTAAATCAACTATCAAGAGGGGGGCAACACAAATAGCCCTTCATGGCTGAAATAACCCCCATGCCTAAATAATCCCCACAGTCTACCTTAAAGAAAATCCCATGATAACTTAGACAGCTGCTTTACAACCAGACTTCTCACTGCATGCTCCTTTCTGAAAGAAAATCGCACCCTTCAAGAGTATGAACTGATAGCTTCTACCGAGCACTACCAAACATACAGCCCTCACTTCAATGGCAACCACACTTGCATGATGCAGCCCATAAACCACAACAACCCAGCCCTAGCCCCAATAATGCTGTGATGAGCCCTCCCCAATTAAACAGAATTACTAGGGAACATCAAGTCTCTACTGAGAAATGCTAAGGCTGTGCTACCACCAATAGTACCACAACTGCTTAGCTCAAATAACCATGTTCCTCATGGCCCAGACGTACCTAAGGTTGTCATGGATGAAGTACTTGCAGTAGCAAGTTCACGCCAAAATGTGACTGCTTAACCCAACTACACTAGACTAAACCTCTTAAGCCCCTCCCCATCATTATCTCACTTCCTCCCAACCATCCCTGCCTCCACTTAATCCTTTCACCTTCCCAACCCACTTAATTCCCCTTAATATTAACCTAACCCCCCATGAAGATGTCCCGGGACAACTTAGTTTGTGCCAAACTTCATTTGCAAAATAGCAACAGCACTCTGGACTATATAACTGCCCGGCAATAAGAAACTGAAGGTATAATACTTTTCTATAAGAAACCTAAATCTCACCTGGTAAAACTCAATCAATGTTACTGCTTCAATGATGAAAAGTAGTGCATTTTCAGGTCTTTTAACACTCAATGACCCACTGACTCTGTGTTAATCGTTTACCCTTGTATTTACTACTAACTCTCTCTTGATGGACTTCTGCTCAAGCAATATGTAAAGGAATGAACAAAGACTACTTTGTTATAAGTATCTAAACACATACTACAGCACTAAGATATTGTGTAACAATAGTAGAAATCTCAAGTGTGAATTTAAGATGCTACCTGATGTTCATATTCTGCATTGTATATAACATATACTGATTATTAACATTTGTAACTGTTAAAAATTCTTATGTAATGGCTGCTTGTTCTTTTTCATATACTCCAAGTGCAAAAATTAGTTACTTTACATTATTATACTTAATTTTGTACTGGTTGTATTCCTTGTATGGCAACAATTGATATATTTTGTCTAGTGTCACATGAGAAGTGGCCCATTAGTTAACTTGTTCACCTTGCTTGTATGAAAACAACTATCATTTTGTGTTTCTATATTTGCAAGTTTAGATGTTCATCTGTTAATTACATTGTACTGACTGACAACCCGAGTTGTGGCTAAAAAGGGTGACCAGTTCTCTAATCCTGCTTCTTCCTATATGAATTCATTAGATCACGTGACAGCTGGGTGTTACATTGTTAAACAATTGGCCTTCAACAGAGAAACAGTCAAGGAAGGGACACCAGTCCATCATACCACACACACACACACACACACACACACACACACACACACACACACACACACACACACACACACACACACACACATCAATTCAATTTGCAGGCTTAGCAATTCTCCGTTTTTTTTATTTTAAGTTCTCCAAGTCTTTGGGGTTTCTAATACCATGATGGAATGGACTCCATTCCTAAGTCAAAGTATGATTAAAGTTCATGAAATTAGTATTGTTTCAGTCTTTGATGTTGGGCAGAAGTTCTCGTTGCAGCACCCACAATGTGCCCAGAACTGAATCCTTCTGCAATTCATACTAAGTTACATGTACAATAACATATCTAAGTACGATTATAAATTCATTTTTATAAGAGCCTTTGCTCCTACTAGTATTGGAATTGTCTGGGTAATCTTCTTCCACATTGGCCTCATTTCTGCCTGCAAATCCTGGTATTTTATGACTGTGTCTCTCTTTATGTAAGGCAATGTAGTCACTGGGAGTAGCAATTTCAATGATCAATGCTATTTTTGTCTTCTTTTCATGGACTACTATATCTATTTTTCTCACGTCTATTTTTTTAAACTCTTGGTAATGGGTGATCCCACGTGATCCAAACTATATCATTTTCTGTACTGCTTTGTGGCTTATGTTTCCAATGGTTTTCTGCTACTTCAGTACTATAATGTTTGCACAATCCCCAATGCAACAGTCTTTCCACATTATTATGCCTTTCAGTATACAGTCCTTCTGCCATTAGTATATCAAAACCAGCAACAAGACGTGCGACTGTTTCCAGTTCAGTTTTGCAAAACCTGCATTTGTCTGTTTCTCCCACATGTTCAATGGAATTTGTTAACCAACGTGTACATACTCCACTATCTTGGGCTGGCAATATTAACCTTCCATCTTTTGGTTTAAATTCACCTTTACTTAACTATTCCTGTGTTCCATCCTCATCAACATGAGGTTGTTCAAAAAGTTTTCTGTACTTGCAAATATATTTATGCATTGTCCACATTTCTTGCCTTCTCATCTGATTCTTCACCTTATATATATATATTTTTTGTCACATTCAGTTGCTGCCTGATTTTTAGCTACTTTTGGTATGATTTCCATTCCTGCTTGGCACATATATGCTTCTGCTAAACTACTCAGGGAAGTAATCTTAGACTTATTCCTTTCATGTTTTAAAACTTTCACTATGTTTGGTTTTTGTGAGGTCAGCACATATGTATGTAGTCCTATGATTTCAGATCTATACGTATAATCAATTTCAAGGAGGCCCATGCCTCCTTCAGAACAGGAAATATACAGTATAGTCTTGGTAAGCACTGATGTTTATAAATCATTTGATAAGCATGAAGCATTTTTCTTGTTTTACTGTCCAACTGATCCAATACCTTTTAGGGCCACTCAATCACTCCAAAACTGTAAGTTAGAACAAGAAGAACAAATTGGTTTAGAGCTTGGACTTTGTTCCTAGATGTCAGAGCTGTTTTCAGTATTAATTTTAGTCTTCTAAAATATTCCTTACTAAGTTTTATTTATATTTGCTAATGTTTTATTGTTGAACCTTCATACAGTTTTAAATCATCCACAAAAAGAAGATACGTCTTTACACTTTGTTGTTTCTTGGGAGCCAAATTGTAGCCATGACTTAATCTGTTAAATATACAGCTTAATGGGTTAAGGGCAAGACAAAAGAACAGCAGTGACAAATAGTCACCCTGAAATATCCCCCTTTGAAATTTTATACCTGGAATAATAATTTGTCCCTTATCATAACTACAAAGTGATTTGCCACTATTTCATGGTTGCTGTAATGTATTCAACCAGTTGTAGGGTGTATCTTATACATTTTTAAGCACTCTTTTATCCATGAATGTGAGATACTGTCAAATGCATTTTTTTAATATATCCATGCCATAGTTAGATTCTTCCCCATTTTACAGCTCTCCATTGTGACTGTATTTAACAGCGAATGATCCTTTCTTCCATATGACTATTTCTTGTTACCCTTTTGTTCTATTGTCATGATTGAGTTTTCTTCTAAATTATTATAAACTCTGTCAGCATCAGTTCCAGTGTATAGTTTATACACTGTTGGAATTCAAGTTACTGGTCTATAGTTTTTAGGATAGTGTATATGTTCACTCTTAAGAAGAAGTATTGTTTTTCTTGTTGTTAACCAGGCTAGCATCTGTTTGGGGTTTGCATATGAATAGTTTTTACTCATGATTAAATCTTCATGTAAATATGTTAATAATTTTGCCAGAAATTAGATACTGCATCTGGGCCTGGGGATTTCCATTTAGGAGCTTTTCCTAACTGTTTCAAATTCTCTTCCTTCATCCCATTTCATATCCTGTGCATATGAACTTCTTATTCTTTCTTTTACCTCTTCTATCTATTCAATGTTTTTGTTATGTTCCACAGAATCTTCAGAGATATTTCTCTAAAATGTATGTAGTTCTTTTTTTTTATGGTGTTTCAATTCCTTTTAACTTGTTTCCCAATTCTCTATAAAACATTTTTGGATCATCAATGCATTGCTTATTTAGGACTTTTCCTTTACATTTATCTGTAATCTTCTAATTTTTCTGCCTGAGCTGATATTTTTAGTTTATTATTTGATACAGTGCACAATAATCTGTTGTGAGACTGCACATTGCTTTTATGTCTATCTTTTTGGGTATTTCTGTGCTCTGTTCCCTTTTCTGTTCTCTTCTAATAGTGACACTTCTTGCCTTAATTGATTTATAGTGTTCTCTATTAGATACTGTGATGACCCACCACTGGACCAGTAATCAAACAGCCTCAATCCTCACTACTGGCACCTGTGGGGAATATTCACTTGGAGGATAGCAGGTACACACACAGTATTTCCAGATGCAGCTCTCTGCATTAAGTGCAATTTTCCAGAAGAGCACACAGAGACCACAGTAAGTCCAGGGATGGTTTCTCCCTGTTTTCCTGATTCCCAATAAGACTCCCCATTGGCACAGCTATAGAAGTGAGCCCTTAGCCAGGGTTCCAAGTCAAGTCCTCCAACACTATGTCTGTTTAACCAGTGCTTCATGTCCCTGCCCAAGTAGCTGACACACACACATACACACACACATACATACACACACACACACACACACATACACACACACACACACACACACACACACACACACACACACACACACACACACACACACACACACACACACACACACACACACACACACACACACACACACACACACACACACCTGGGAAAGGCTGGCACAGGTTTACTAGCTAAGCCCCCTTCTGTCCAGACTATAAAGTAGTACCACTGCCACCAGAACCCCTTATCAGCTACCTTAAGGCTCTTTCCAGGGTGCCCAATATACTGAGTGAGCTTAATATTAATACAAATGGTAGTTTGGCAATGAGCAAGGCTATTAGAAGTGGCCCACACAGTGTCAACAAATGAATATGCAAGTACTCTCAAAACTTAAATATCACTATAAAGATCAGCTACAAGGAAAGGTTTACATATATTTAATAATAAATAATAAATAATAAAAGAACAAGAAAATGCTAAGTTTATATTCACAGTGACATCAGAGTTCATAACCACAGAAAATATTTAAAACAACATTGCAGGACAGGCTAAGACAAATAAAGAAAAACAATATCTAAACTAAGCTTCATTATATTTCTGACTGTATCTAAGAGAGGCACTATTCCCTATTAACGTACTTAATTAGAGCAAGGCAGATGATGCAGTGAATGGTTCTTCTTCTTGTTGTCAGGCTCAATACAAGAATACAGAATGCTCAGTCTCACTAAGAGACTTCTCAAAATAATATCTAAAATATTACTGCTTGGATAGCTTGCAGAATGACATCACTTTTTGTCATCTGACTTCTAGTTCCCATGCAAAACCCCATTGCTGGCAGCTGGCACACAAGGGCTTTTGCTCAGATCTTTGGCAGGTGCTGAAAGTTATAAAACAATTGAACACCTCTATGCTTCCAAAGTAGTGATTAGTTCACCCCAAAGACAATACAGAAAGCTTCCTAGTACAGACATTGCATCTCTGGCTGCCTTGAAACCATTAACCCTCCAGTTTCATCTGTTAAACATATGTATTTAAACAGTTACAATAGTTCATGAACATTTATGTCCTCTTCAGTAAGGCACACTCTGGGTACATTTCAAGCACAAGCACTTTACACATACCCTTTCAACACAAACGTCATATGACATACAGTTCTAATACATTTGTAACACGAGCATCTTGTATAAATTGGTTTGATATTCACAAATGACATATAATTATTTACAAAATTCCAACAAGCTGTGCTAGCAGTATCTCCACTCATCACAGATACTTCCATGATGACATTTGATTTCCCCCCTTCCTTTGCTTTACTACACTCTGTTTTTGTGGTATGACTTTATCTGTTATTAATTTATCTACACAGTAATATATCCTATTTACTTCTGTTATATTGCACAAATTTCTATGAGCAAGCCTAATTACTGTGTTCATTTGTTTTATCAAACTTCTAACATTTTGGGTTTTATTGACTTTCTTTAATTTATTTCTTTCATTGTTCTTAATGTCTATCCATCTCTATAAGATCAAGCAACACTTATCTTAGATCATTTGCTTCTAAACTAAGGGCACATTCTTTATTCTCCATTTCCTTCGGGCACTCTACAGACAGTTCCTGAGCATCTTTCTGTGCCGCATTCTCTTCAGTTTTACCCTCTGTCATCCGTTACTCTTTCATATGGATGCACACTGGTCTATCACTCCAAAACACTGACTGCATCAGAGTTGCCACCATTTCCTCTTCCTTCACTTGCTGTGCAACTACAGCTGAACTTTTGTACTGGTTTCCTGTGGAAGGCTACAAAGTACCTTCATATGGCAACTGATCAGATGTTTCTCACTCCACTGGTTTCTCCTTAATTTGGGAATCCATTGCTCTATCCTGCTGTGGTCTTATCAGAGTTAGATTTTTTAGACTAAATCCTTCACTTTCCATGTAATCCATAACTTCAGTTTATATTTCTTTAACTTTTCCATTACTCATTTTTTTTCAACATTCCCTCATTGTTTTCTTATTTTTTTCTATTGTAAAATGTTTCATATCCAGAAGCCTTTGCCTGTATTTTTCTTCAAATATCTCTGGCACTGCTCTTTTGTATTATTTAGTTTTGCTTTCTCCTTTGCATAAATATTGCACCATATTGAATATGTTTTTCTTTCCCATGTCCATATTCCTTCTTCAGATGTATCTTGCTCCTCCTGTTTCTCCTTACTTGGGGGACTTGTTGTTCTATCATATTGTGATACAACCAGTGTTAGACTTTATACACTAAATCCTTCACTTTACAAGTATTCCATAACTTCAGCTTATATTTTTTATCTTCTAGTTTACTGATCTTCTGTTCTACGTTCCCTCTTTGTGATCTTATTGTTTGTATTGTGAAATTTTCCATATCTGGATGCCTTTGCCTGCACTTCTCTTCGAATATCTTTGGGGCTGCTTTTTTTATATTGATTAATTTGGCTTTTCCTT
>NC_056737.1:1509816920-1509845358 GCF_019279795.1 Protopterus annectens
CGGGGAAAGGTGACATAAGGAAAGCTTTTTAGGGGAAGGCTAGGGACAAACAGGGGTTAAGAATGGCTTGGTAATGAGTGAATTGGGGATGTTTATGGCTTGGCACATAGAGCGTTTCATTTGCTGAACATAGGTGAGTTTTCAGGAACTAGGTTAAGGGGTGCTGGATTTTGCCATCTAAGGTTAGGACATTAAAGTTTTGCAGTTAGACTATTCCCTACGGTAATTGAGTTGTTGCATGTATAGAATGGAGTAGTGAAGGGACTAAGGTGATATGCTGCGGTTAGTACATGGGCAAAAAAAACTTCAAAAAATCAACAAACTGAATATAACACAAAGGTGAGTACCACTGTGAGCAAAGTCAAAAAGCAGGCAAATAGACCTTAAAACCAACAATTTAATTAGCGATTTCGGTAGAATCTGTGTCCTACCTTCTTCAGACAACTACAAACCAATTAACAGAATATTTATAAAGAAGACAAGCATCTCAATTAATCAATTACTAAATTAACATAGTGAATACTTTTCCTTAAAGAGCTACGGACTTCCTGTTAATATAGTCCTTTAGAAACATACAAATAAATAAAAACAGCACGATCAAAGTAGCTCAATATTAAAAGGATGATTACTGAATAACACCATTACTAGTTACTAAAAAACATATATTATTCAATATCAGTATATTTAAATAAAAAACTGAAAAGATAAATATATATGTATTTACTTAGTTTGAATGTTTTATATTTTATTTTTTCTAAGTGGTTACTAACGTATAATATAAACGGACTAATACAAGCATATATGGAATAGGCAGTCTAAAAAGATGACAATTGATACATCTAATAATAAACAAGCAACAAAAACTTAAAAAATTAGACTAAGTGTGCTATACTTGAATATTAAATCAATAAAAACAAAAAAGAGCTTCAGAACGCAACCCCGATAAAAGATACTGTTTTATTATGTTAGCAAAACGCTTTCGGAGGGCACAGTGTCTCTCCTTCATCAGACAAACATTAACAAACAAGTCTTAGCTCTTTTTTGTTTTTATTAGTTCGTTTTGTGTTTTGTTGGCCGTGAATATTAAATCAGCGAGCTAGAAAATCAAAACAGACAAAACCATATAACCAATATGGAAAAAGTAAAATTAATATAAACAAATCAATTCATTAGTCACCAGAAATTCAGATCATCTGTTCAAGGCTAAACGTTTTAAAATACTTTTTATAGATATATATATTAATTTAAACCAGGATATATGTGGGCTTCAGTTCTAATCTGCCGCATGATTTCATCAATTTCTAGATTTAACTGTCAGGGGCCACCTCTAGGATCAAGGTGCCTTTGCTGCAAAATAGAAAATTTAAAATCATGATCAGGAAAATCTATAATATGTTTAGCCAGAGCGTTATTCGTATCATTTTTACAGATAGCATACAAATGTTCATAAATACGTTGTTTTAGTTTTCTCTCAGTCTTTCCAATATAAAATACGGAACACTGAGAACAGATGGCTACATATATGACCCCTTTAGTGTGACAGTTAAGCCTTCCGTTAATGTAAAAAGTGTTATTTTTTATTTTAATCTTATTATCAACACAGATAAATCTACATTGGTGGCACACACCACATTTATACATTCCAAGGTTGCCACAAGTTGTAGGCTTTACATTCCTTTCTAAAATGGATTTTAAATTTGCCCCTCTTCTAAAAATAAGTTTTGGTTTTAGACCTAAAAGTTTTAACAAACCCTTATCCTCAGTAATAATAGACCAGTTCTTATATAAAATCTCTTTCATTTTGTAATGGTCCAAAGAGTAAGTACAAAGAAAACTGACCCTATAGTCTTGTTCTGGATTGTTGAGGACCACATCATTAGCTGTCCTCACCACATTAGACATGAGGGATAAGTTATTTGTCAACAAAGGCCTAAAATGCCCTTCATGCCTCTTATTACTGACTTCTAAACAAATAGAATCAATCAAAGGCACCAGGTAACCTCTACTAATAAACATGGTCTTAAGAAGAGAACATTTGGCCTGAAAATCATCATCATCAGTAACCATCCTAGCCGCTCTGACCAGTTGTCCTTTCACAACGGCTTTCTTTTGATGGAACGGATGGCTACTGGTAAAATGAAGAAAGGAATTGGAGTAGGATGACTTTCTGTATATGATGCTCTTATACCTACAATTAGTTATATCTTTAAATAGGTAAGCCTCCAGGTAATTAATTGCCACTTCTAATTTATAAGTAAATTCAAAAAAATCAGTCATAGATTGTGTACTATCTATAAAGTTAGGAACCAAAGCTTTTGACCCTTTCCATATTAAAAACATATCATCCTGGTAATGAGTATACCAGGCCACATTATCTATGAAAAGGTCATTTTGAAAGAGTAGGGTTCTCTCCCAGTATGCCATGATGCAATTTGCAAAGCTACCCCCACAGGGGGAGCCCATGGCTATACTGTTTTTTTTTTGTAGGAAAAAACGACCCTCAAAGATCATATAGTTATTTTTCAAAACGATTTCAAGTAGTGTCTCTACTAAATGTTTTTTTCTTCTATATGTTTAAGGGTCATGAAATCTCTAATCCATTCAAGGCCAAGAGTCTGCGGGATAACTGTATAGAGGTCCTTAATGTCAATAGTAAGGAAACAGGAGTCATTACAATATTCTAATTTACTAATACTTTCTAAAAAGCTCCATGAATCCTTACATATTTGAGGTTCCTGCTCAATCAGCGGCCTCAAAATACTATCCACATATTTAGCACATCCGTAGGTGATAGAGCCTCTCCCATCGACAATTAGCCTTAAGGGGGGATCTTTAAAACCTTTATGAATTTTTGGAGAACCAAAAAGGGCTGGTATTCTAGGGGCATTCATTGTCAGATACTGGTGCATGTCCATATCAGTAGTTCTCTCCAGAAACAGGTCATCAAGCATGATATTAATTTTCTTATATGCTATATTACTTTCATTGATACTAACTGGAATATATGCTCCAGTTTGCAAATATTTATCCATGCATGACACATACTTTTTGGTCCATAAAAACAAGACCACTCCCCCTTATCAGGTTTCATAACCCTAATATTACAATTGTGTATTAATTTAATAAACTCACTTTCTTGCTCTGTAATATTAAGCTTTTTAATCCTTCTAATTTTATTGTCTTTGCATATGGATGGTAGATCTATCTCGCAAATGTTTTCAAAGGTGTTAAGAATTGCATGTAGTGGAGGATTAAAAAGACTAGACACTCTTAATGTGTTTGTTAGGGATGGCACACCCCCATACCAACCTGCAGATTAAGCTTACGTACAAATAATTTTAAGTCCATGATCGTCCTATGTCCATATCTCTATCTGGGACGAAGGACAAACCTTTGGAGAAAAAATCAATCATCTCTTCAGAGACCTCCAAAGAGGTGTAATTATAAATCATGAAGTCCCCTTTGTGACTAGTGAGGATTTGAGGCATATGTTGGAGTAGGTTTGTCATCTCCTCCGCTGGTTCCGTTTGTTCCATATCTGGCCCTGGTTCCTGTTCACTCTGCAGTTGTTGTTCCTGCCACCCTGATTCATCTGAAAATCCAATCGGTTAGGCCCTGACTGATTGTTGTTACTGTTTCATCCTTGATGGCCGAAATTAGTATTATTATTATTATTATTGTTATTATTGTTAGTATTATTCAGCCTTTCACTCCTACGTACTGGCTGTATTTCATCATTGTTAATATTGTCTGTGCTTGGAACAGTGTTACTTTTTTCAACCCCATTTAATTCACTAGATACTGCAAAATTATTAGATGTAAAATTAGAACTATTTGAATTAAATGGAGGACGGAGATATGCTTTATTTGTGGCATAGTCCTGAACATCCGTTATAATTTTTTTTCTTTTTTGTCACAAGCAGTGTAGCCATGGTTGCATCAATGCTAGAGAAAATTTGGTTAGTACATGGGCATGAGACTTGCTATTAGTTTGACTGGGTGCCGTCTTGAGTTCACAAGGTTATAGTTTGTGGTTTTGTTGTGGTTATAGGCTGTCAATACATTCAGATTGAGACATGATTTCAGATTTGAAGACAGCCGGCTTAAAGGGTATGTATTCTTTGGTGTGGATGTTCTGGTGTTACAATGGGGTCATGGTAATCTTACGTTATTTAGTTTCATTAGGATGTGTTTCAGTGATGGCATGGCAAAGGGGTTTATGACAGGATTCTAAGGTACTTTACAGATGATGGGTACACCAAATGATGTTTGGCTTGACCCTTCCCTTTATGGGAAGTGTATTGAAAAATTTTGGGTAGAAGGGAGGGGGAACAGCCTGGTTAGGCTGGTTGGTGGAGAAGAGGGATAGGCTTGCCCTCTTCTGTTCCCCCTCTGATGTCTGAATGTTCATTTCAAGGATATGGGGAAAGGAAATGAGTAGTTGGAGGAAGCTTGCTGAATAGATAAGCAAGCTGAGGTAAGGATGGTGTTTATTGGTGGATGGTAATTCAATGGATGGTGTATGAAGTGAGTTGGGATGCTGCTTCATAGGTAAAGTAAGGGAGCAGAGGTATGGACCCTGCTTGTTGGGCAGGGTGAGTAGGTACACTGCCCTGATTAACATTACAATGAATGATGTATGAAGTGAGATGGGACGCTGCTTCATAAGTAAAGTGAGTAGAAGTATGGACACTGCTTACTGGGGCAGGGTGAGTAGGTATGCTGCCCTGATTAACATTACAAGGATGTTATGCTGTATTCTAGTATCAATTATATCATGAATAGTTGTAATTAATAAAGTTGGTGATCAAAGCTATGTTATGGAAATCTAATAAAGGTCGTCAAATGTCATTTGGTGTGATGTGTGTTATTGAAGGGGACCGGGACAAATGCCCTTTCTGAGTTACACAGTTTAAAGGGAGGTCTAGATAACAGAATAGAATTTCATCAGTGTTTCAAGATAATTATGATTCATGTCTTTGGAATAGTATGTTTTTAATGGTGTGCAAACTATATAATTCTTATAAATCTTGTAGGTTAGACAGTTCAATAGTAGAGAGACTCTTGCTTGTAATAGCAGCTATTTATATTTTGCTATAGTAAAACAATGGTGTTTTCTTTAATCAGTCATAAGTATGAAGTGCGGCTTCTTTTCATTTAAATTAGTGTACAGTTATATATATATGGAGTGAAGGTAAATAATTGGGAGAGAATAAGGGTCAGTTATAGTGACGGTCCTTAGATTATATAATCTTGAAGGGTGCCAAAGAACATAATATAGTTCTGTTTGTGTTAACAGTTAGTTTTTAAGCAGTAAGACTCTTCAAAAATTGTGAGAAGTTTTTTTTGCAGGTCTTCTGTTATTGTTACTATTTTCCCACATTTTGTAAAAATATTATCATCAGCATACAGAATGCAGTTGAGATCTATTGCAGATCATTTATGAATAAGAACAGAAGAGGGTCTAGAACAGACCCTTGGGGTATACCACAGGTGATATTCCCTGTTTATTGTATGCTATTGTTCATTGCTATGAATTTTCATTTTGTGACATAATTTTAAATGACAGTGTGACTTCTTGGGAGAAACCTGTGGCAGTGAGTTTATTTGGAAGTGTATTATAATCCACTGTTTTGAATACTCACTTGATGTCTAGAAAGATAGCCGTGATTATTTGCTCCTTGTCCACATTGTTATATATTTGGTTAGTTAAGGTATACATAACTGTACTTTGCTAGAAGCCATGTTACCTACTGGAAAGAATGACATATTTAGAAATATATTAAATAATCCAATTTCACACAAATTTTTCTAGAGTTTTTTTAATTATGTAAAGAAATGCGTTTATCACCTTTTATTTTATAATACTGTTTCATCCACATGCATAGTACATATATTATTTAGCACTGGTTGCTGATACCAGGTTATGCTGGGTCTATGTTAAAACAATGAAAAGTATACATATCGAATGCTCGGATGAGCAAAAACGCATATGATCAACATCAATATTGTGAGATTGTGGTACGGTGAAGATTAGAAAATTTGTCCTTTCCTCACTGTAGTGTGATCTCTGAGTTGGAATATATTTTTAAGGGGGTGTGGGGGGCACAGCCCCCCACAATAGCAATTTCAATCATATGTGCTTTCGCTCATCCGAGTGTTCGATATGTATACTTTTTGTTGTTTTAACATAGACCAGTTATGTTTGTATGCTCATGTTATGCTGATCATTGCCTTCATTTAACTTTTATGACCTTGTCATTGTTAACCATACAAATCTATATATACCACAAACAACTATTCTATTTATTTATAACAGCCAGTTTAATTTAATATTGCTCCTTAAACAAGCAAGGCAATTTATACTAAAATTTGACATCCAGAATTAACTAGTGACCATACTTTTTATTTTCACTACACAATAAATCTCAGTTAACCAGAACACAAGCAACCAGCACTCTCAAGCAGCTGGCAAAAAAAAGTGAAGAAATACAGTACACTTTTCATGTGTTGCACTTTCTGTTTTCCCCCTGCAGAAGCATGCCTTACGTTTTTAGAATTTTAAAAAGGAAGATAGGAATGAATGTCCACTCCCCCCAAACTGAGAACAAATCAAATCAAACAGTATATGGTACAGTATTAGTCAGGCCTATTTTTAATAGTAATGCTCAAACAATCAGAAACGACAGTTATCCAGCATCTACCAATCCCCATGGGTGCCAGTAAATTGAGAGTTTACTGTACTACAAATCTTAACAGTTGGACCAGATGACTTCATACCTTATATTGCAATGTACTTTATTAAATAGATGTGCATCTTATGTTTATATTTCCATGCCAGAGCTCCTCTTTAGGTTCAAAAATCACTGAAAAGTCCTAATAGAGACCATTTTAATAAGGGATTTCTGTTTCTGTTGTTTAATAATTCTCAGATTTTTTTCTCTCTCCGTGGCATTTTGTCTTTGCTTTTGCATTTTCTAGTTATAGCTTTGTTAGCCACTATGAACATTAAAGATAGTGATGGTTTCACTTCTTTATTATAATTTATTTTATACCAACTCAACAAAAACATGCCTATAATGAGGTTAAATTATCTTTCAAGTAGAAGACTTAACAGTGCATTGAATTCATTGGTGTACTGAAGCAGCTCTGTACATTCCTAAATTATATAATCGCAAGAATCTATTTCTGAACCATTGCAACCTTAACATATGTCTCTTTGTCTATGGGAACATTTTTAAATTTCATACGGGTGCATGAATATTTGTTCAAACGTTTCCATACAAACATTCTAAATTTTCTTGATGTGTTTCCATATGTAGGGATAAGACTTTTCCCCAATGATAATCTGTAATATCTTTGTTTAATCATTCACTCCATGCAGTTTTTATTTTTATAATCTACTGTCTTCTCAAATCGAATATTGCCTTATATTCAATAATTCATAGATTGTGACTAGGCTAATGACTCAGGGGGCCTTTCTAAGCCTAGCCAAGTTTTCTCCAAAGAATAATGATATCCTGTATCCAAACAGGACATCGACAGCCAGGCATTTATAAGCTACCTCTGTACATAAGGGATATTGGTCCCAGGCCTGGTGTAAATTTCCTGTTCCCCATCTACTGGTCTAGAATGGGTAAATCTAACTAGGTAATAGACAAATTCAGCTGCACATGGAAAGGAAGCCTGCTCCATATGCGGGGCAGTCTCTGGGACACAGATTTGTCTCTCCAGTATGTTCTTTTTAAGACACAGACAAAATTCAGGTCCATAGACCTGGTATTTCTTGTACATTTCAACTCACAAATATGTAGGAGATTCATAAGTGTGGGATTTGCATATGCCTTGTAAGCCAGGCATAGATCACCCTCAGCAATCTATATGAGACTGAGTATTGGGAAAGGGCTTTAAGGTGCTTTGCATAAGGTAGGTTTGTTACTCATTGTATTCTTTTTCTAAGAAACCACTACAGTCACTGTAGTTGCTGCATATGCCTGGTCAGATACATACTGAAGGGAGCATTGTACTCTGATTGGTCTGATAAGGGTGGAATACAGTGGGATGATGTCTTTGGACCTATATGCCATGCCCTTACTTATAAGCTGCACAACATAAAAGAATTTCCTTATCACCGTGGCCACATGATGATCAAAGGTAAGGGTACTGTCTATGTGCATACCCACATCCCTGACCTCTGGGTCAACTCTTAGGGGTGTATTATCAACATGGTAATTAGCCAGGTGGGTGATTTCTCAAAGGCCACAATTATGCATTTCCTAGCACTAAGTTTAAGGCCATGGCTTTGGTACCACTTGTTAGTCAGAGATAGGCCTTCTTAAAGAATGCTAGTGTCTACAGTGGGAGTCGATGATAATCCCCAGCTTGCAATCATCTGCAAACTTACTTATCCATAAACCTTCAGTATTTGCTTCCATTTCAGAGAAAGATGCCAAAAAGGAGCAGACTGAATACTGAGCCCTAGAGGACTCAGTTAGTGACCAGCTTATTGGTGGAGGTGGCCTCACCTTATCAAGTATCTGTGTGTAAGCCACTACTGTCTGACACAGTTCTCTGACAGACAGCTGTTACCAGATTCAAACCCCTGCCTATTATACTAGGCTCTCTCTCCAGACCTCTCTATTGACTGCACGTGCCACATCAGAGAAGGGCTCCTTATTACTCTTTTCTAGTCTGCCATTTCTGTTCTAACCTCAATTATAAAATATTCTCTTTGTGGCTTAACAAAGTTGCTATCTGACCAACACATTATCTTTCTTTGACTCCAATACCAGATCTGTATATGCAAGTTGATCTGAGTACATTAGGCCAAATGTTTGTCTTGCTTCATCTCATTTTATTATCTACACTGAAAATCTTGGTTCTTTATTCTTTCTTTTCCAAATGCTTATTAAACTTTCTTCTGCATATTTTTTACTATTATAGATATAGAATAGTCTACTGGTGTTATTCTATTTTTTATGCTTTTCCATCATTTAAAATAAAGTCATGGTCAGCAGTTTTGTGTACATTATGCTCTTTATATTTCTTCCCTAAAACTGCCCAAATGCCTATGTATGATCCTGCTGTTGCCTCACTGGGCACTATACTACTACTACTACTACTACTACTACTACTACTGCTACTACTGCTACTACTACTACTGCTACTACTACTGCTACTACTCCTACTACTGCTACTACTACTACTGCTACTACTGCTGCTGTTACTACTACTACTGTTACTACTGCTACTACTACTGCTACTCCTACTACTGCTACTACTACTGCTGCTGCTGCTACTACTGCTACTAATGCTGCTACTCCTACTGCTACTATTGCTACTACTCCTATTACTGCTGCTATTACTACTGCTACTACTGCTACCACTACTGCTACTACTGCTACTGCTACCACTGCTGCTGCTGCTACTGCTACTGCTACTGCTACCATTGCTACTACTCCATTGCTGCTATTACTACTGCTACTACTGCTACCACTACTGCTACTACTGCTACTGCTACTACTGCTGCTACTGCTGCTGCTACTACTACTGCTACTCCTACTGCTACTATTGCTACTACTCCTATTACTGCTGCTATTACTACTGCTACTACTGCTACCACTACTGCTACTACTGCTACTGCTACTACTGCTGCTGCTGCTGCTACTACTACTGCTACTACTACTGCTATTACTGCTACTACTACCACTGCTACTACTGCTACTACAACTGCTACTACTACTAATAATAATAATAATAAAATCCATTTGCTAATGATGTAGGCCAACTGGACATAGCCCCTTTTCAGGAGTGACCTGCAAGCAATGTCTGGTTATGTGACTTGCTCATGGTCACACGGTAGGCAAATGAGTTCTGCGGGAGTCAACCTCTGTACCCCAGGAACTACATCTCACAGCTTTAACTTTCTGAACCATCTGCCAGATTATGCCAGTAATATGTTTCCATCTAAGCTTGAATTCCAAGCCCTAAATCAAATACATTAGTCTAAGCTGTGTGGTCATATACTATGCCTCCAAATGACTCTGATCCTTTGTCAGCATTTTCCCACACTGAACTATTTCCCTTTCTCATTTCTATCCCAAAAAAGCCTTAAAATCTTTCTTCATATTTTCCATATCTGATCACTTGGTTGATACATACAAAGCCTGACCTACATAAAGAGTAAGTGGGTCCATAAATAATTTCCATAGTCTTGTCTTACTTATAATCTTCTGAGTATCATGTTCCTTCATTTCTTTAGCTGATTTCTCAACACCCCTTTTCAACCAAATTTCAATGTATCTCATCTTGTCATGACCCCTTTCTGTACCAAATCATGTGCTTAGGTATAAGTCATAATATAGCCATTGTTTCTGCTTCATTTACTTTTTATTCTGCATGTAAGTGAAATATTTCTGTTCATGAAGCAATTTTTATGCATTGTTCTGGGCTGAGAACATATGCTATTATGTCATATGTGAAGGGACTATTTTCTCATTTCTGTTTCTTTATTTCTATTCATTTATATTTGACAGTTTTATTTCTCTGGTCAAAATGCAAAGCAAAGAGTTACTGTAAAAGTTTATACTTCTGCCCAGTTCCTCTTGTAAGACTAACCATTGTAGATGACTCACCATCACACTTCACTCTAGCTTGAGTTACTCTGTAGACATAAAATATTAATGTTGTCCAAGTTTATGGAAACTCAAATGTTTCTAAAGATCCCTTCAAATTTCTCCATGCACTCTGTCAAATGCTTTTTTGGCATCCAAACCGATTAACATTAAAAAATTATTACTATTGTCCAATGCATACTTTTGAGTCATTACATCTATGAATGCTATCAAATATGTCTACTTTTCATATACCCATACTGATACAGGTCTGTTGTTCTTGACAATATCTTAGCCATTCTTTTTGTTAAATCGTAAGAATTTTGTAGAAAAGATTCTGAAGTGAAGTGGGTCTGTGTGATCCTGGATCAAAAGGATTTTTCCCCTCCTTTAGCATAACTACTACTGCTGCTTCTTTCTAATTTGAGGGTACATCCCCAGCCAAAAATATATCATTGAAAGTACTAACCAGACTTTTATTACCTCCTGTTCCTCCTTTTCCCATGCTTCTATTGGAATTCCATTAGTTCCAGGAATTTTCCCTGTATTACGTTTCTAATTGCTTCTTTAGTTTCATATTTCTTATTTTTTATTATAACACTCATCTTTCTACTTCTGTTACCTTTGGAAGTTGTAATTGTCTAGAATATTTTGCCTTTTCCTTGTGTGTTGCTCTTAGCTTCTATAGCTTGCCTATTAAGTGCAATATAATAATTCAGCACAACATTCATAGTTCTCGTGTGTCTAATTCTACCATATCATTCCCATAATTCCTGAATTTAGCTGCCATCCTTTCAGACTTGCAGCCTTAAACATTGAACCAACATTTTTTCCTCTACAGTAGCTGTAAAAAAAATACTTGTTTGAAAACTGTTGCTCTATGATCATTTATATTTTCTAAGTAATCTTGTATCTCAAATCTCAATCTCAAAAGTATGCATCTTGTACAAAGTCAGTGTGCCAAGCAGTCACAGCCCTTAAGGCTGAATAACACACCTGATACTCTTGTAATAGGTGACTCTGTTGTCAGACACACTGACGTCCCGCTCACCAGGCTGAATAAAGAGAAGGTCACAGTGAGCTGCCAGTCGGGCGCTAGGATCCGCCACATAACGCAAGCACTCAGGTCACTCCAAAGCAAATACAAATATGACTCAGTCATTGTACATGCTGGCATGAATGACCTGAGACGTACCTCCCTCGACTACATGAAAAGAGACATTTAGGAGCTCTCTGATCATGTAGCCCAGGCCGGTATGACCCTGACCTTGAGCAGCATCTTACCCTCACCTAGAATGATGCCACAGTATAAAGACAAAATGATCGATTTTAACAATTGACTAAAATGTTGGTGTCATTCAAAGGAGATCCAGTGTCTGTCAGCCTGGGATGATATGCTCAACAAGCCACGTTGCTTCGCTAGGGACAGCTTGCACCTGTCACTCCTGGGCTTTCGGATATTGGCAAAGGCTCTTGCCACCCCCATAGTGCCTTTTTTAGGCAAGGCTCAAAAGTCAAACCCACCTCCATAGACAGCACAAGGAACAAGAAACTAAGGGTAATGCTGCTAAATGCCAGAAGTCTTAACCTCAAGATGCACGCACTCTAAGCTCTCCTCAGTATGGAGAACATCGATATCTGTGCAGTGACAGAAACCTGGTTCAAGGCTCCAGAGAGCACCCCAGCACTACCAGGTTATACCTCATATCATGCTTTTTGGCCCCAAAATCCGTACCAAACCACAAAAGGAGGGGGAGTTTCCATATTTATCAAGGATATCCACACCTCCAGGTTAGTGGCATTGCACGAAGTATCGGAGACCATCCATGTGCAACTGACAGTGGGCAAGACTGCTTTTCAGTTTATAGCATCCTACAGACCACCCTCTCAAAGTCAGGAATCCCACTCGGCTTTCCTGAAAACATTGGAGAACATGAAGATCTCTCCGAACACCATTATATTGGGTGACTTCAACTACCCAAACATAGACTGGGAGCATTACTCAAGCCCCAGCACCTTAGCCCAAAGTTTCCTGGAATTTATAAACTCAAATGCTATGGAACAACTAGTCACCACTCCCACAAGAGAGGATAACATACTAGACCTGATCATTACCAACATGGGGACTCTATGCTCCATACCAGAAGTATATCCCTCATTGGTAAGATCAGACCATAAATTAATTTCACTGGATATCCACATCCTGACCCCACACCCAGCCCAGAAAACCACAGTGAAAAACTTCTCAAAAGTGAACTTCACACTTCTCAAAACCGAAGTGGAATCCTTCAAGGCCCCAGGGCCAGTGGAAACTACGGCCCAAACTGCAGAATCCTATATAAACGCATTCTACGGACATCTCCAGGAATGCATGGATCATGCTATCCCAAAAAAAATCAAGACCCAATCATCCAAAGGCAGGCGTCCAGTCTGGTGGACCCCAGCCATAAATAAACTGTACAACAGAAGGAGGAAGCTACTACATGATAGAACAAAATCCCTAAAAGGGAAGGCATCTCTGATCAGTACTAGCAAAGAATTATGATCCCTCATAAAATCCTCCAAGGCCAGCTTCGAGAAAAAAATTGCATAGGACACTAAAGACAATCATAAGGCTTTTTTCAGTTATGTTAGGAACCTGGGATGCAACTCCCAGACTTGTTCTGAGTTGATTCTAAACGACAAAAAATTCACTGAGCCCACAGACATCGCCAATATCCTGGCAGACAGGTTCAGTGCAAACTTCTCCACCCCCTTCCCCCCAAAAGAGCAAGTATCTATCCCGGCAGAGTGCAGCCTCCCAAACATCTCTGATGCTCAGGTGAAGGTCGCCCTCTCCAAAGCAAACAACACTGCTTCCATGGGACCAGATGGCGTCCCGAGTTGCGTCCTACATGAACTCCAAGAAGAACTAATCCCTCAAGTAAAACTGCTGTACAATCTCAGCCTCACTACAGGATATGTGCCCAAAGAATGGCGTACAGCAACAGTGGTCCCACTCCACAAAAGTGGCGCCTCTACGGACCCTGGAAACTATCGCCCCATAAGCCTGACTAGCCTAGTCTGCAAGGCTATGGAGAGGATCATCATGGAACTCATAAACAAAGACATTGGGGACCTACAGACACTAGATCCTACCCAATTTGGCTTCGTCAAGGGCAGATCCTGCCTTTTGAACCTGGTCGACTTCTTCAAAAGAGTCACCAAGGCCATAGACGAAGGGAAGGTAGTCCACACAGGCTATCTGGATCTCGCAAAGGCATTTGACACAATACCCCACTCGGGCATCATAGATAAGCTATCCAGCCTAAATATAAACCCCTATGTCACAAGATGGGTCGCAAACTGGCTCAAAGACAGAACCCACAGAGTCAGAGTTGCTGGAGCCATGTCAGACTCGAAACCGGTCACAAGTGGCGTCCCACAAGGTTCTGTCCTGGGTCCTCTCTTGTTCGGTATTTACTTTTCTGAGGTACAGGCCAATGTGGGAGGACTATGGCTCACCAAGTTCACAGATGACTGCAAACTGGGCGCCATAATCGACTCTCCAGCTGACACAAACATCCTTCAAAAAGGTCTCACAGAGACGGACAACTGGTGCCAGAGCCATGGTCTAAAGCTAAATGCCAAAAAGTGTATAGTCATACCCTTTGGCAAAAACAATGTGCCCACAAATTACCACATAGGTGGTAACCCATTAAGTACAGAGAAAGTAATTAGGGATCTGGGGACCCAAGTTGATAGCAATCTCTCCTTTGACAACCACATTGCCAAAGTGGTTAGAAAGACCTTCTACATAGCCCACCTCATCATGAAAGGATTCACATCTAGATCAAGAGAGGTAATCGTGCCCCTTTATTCATCCCTCATCAGGTCCATCATAGAATACAATGCCCCCTTTGGGATGTACCTTACCCGACACCTGCAGCAATTAGAAAGACCCCAAACGTACCTCACCAGAAGGATCAAGGGACTCAAACAGATGTCATATGCTGCACGGTTAAAAAACCTCCAGCTCTACTCAGTTGCATACCGCCTACTTCGAGGCGATCTATGCCTGACATATAAAGCTATGTCCAACCCAGAATTAATGAACATGCTCCACCTCAGTAAATCTAAATCCCTTAGAGCCATGCGCTCGAGGGACTTGAACCTCAGCACAGAAATAAACAGAACATGCTGGAGGGACAGATTCATAACTCAGAGGCTCCTTCACTCTGGAATAGAGTTCCAAGTCATGTTAGGCAGAGCACCTCACTGACTCTCTTCAAGAAGAATCTTGATGAGTGGATGGGGGATCGTAGGTTTGTCCCGGGGATTACTTCTGTGTCACTATTAGACAGAGGCACAGTAAACTAAACTTTAAGAAGGGCACAGTATACTCAAATCAAGGGGTGGCGTAAGCCAAACACAATCGGGCTAGGCTTATAAATGCCCCAGGGCAGATAGCCTAGTATGAACCTATGAACCTATGAACCTATAAACAGTCATACTTCTTTGAGTTGTTCTTCAAACTGTTGTGCTCCACTTGCTCTTTTTCACTTCTGTAAATCCTTTCCTTTTTAAGTGTTTTAAATACCTACTGTGACTGTTATTTCATATATCAGTTGATTTTATTGTGTCTCTGTTTCTAATCTTTAATTTACAATTGTTAATCATTTGGCTCAGATTCAAATCTAATAGTATTTGTCTTAAAGCTCAATCTACTGAATTGCTTACTGAACTCCTTTTCAGATGAAATACTGGAAAATACCAATGTTTGTGAGAAAAGAGTGTCATTAGGTTACAAAACTTAATTTGTGTAGATGCAGGACCTATCACTATCACTGGATAGTTTGTACCATATTACAGCATTCTTTCAAGATGTGACTTCTGTACAATTTTATCTAGGAACCACATTTTGGTGAAAGATGTCTTAATTTCCACTTCAGTCTGTCTTACATCAGTGAGCCCAAATGCATACATATATGTAGTGGACTTCAAACAGTATTCTATGATATCTTGGCCCTCCAGAGATATCTTCCTTATTTCCTATAGTTTTCTAATCTCCAGGCACAAAGATACATTCTTAATGAAAGGCCATAATGTCTCCCATGGTATTCTTTGGTTAGATACCAAAAGAAAGTTTTGAACAGCACAGTGTACCAACAGAAGAAGTCAATGTATTAGCAGTGGGCACAACTGCATAATGGATGTAATGATAACAGCAAGTAATAATTTATTCAAAGTAGGACAATTGCAGACTCTGTGTATACCAATACTGGATTCCAAAACACAATATATATGCCTAACGACAGACTACTACACCAACGGTTTTATGAAAGCACTCAGAGGAGGCCCCAGATGCTTACGTTTTTGCCAAAAAAAATCTAAGATGAATTGCTCAGCAATCCTTCAGATGCTACAGTATATTTAAAAAAATGCAAGCTGCACTCAATGCATTACAACAAGTTGTGGTAATACTAGCCATACTAGAAAACAATCTGCAAATGCAGCCCAGAAGGCAGCCAGCAAGGCACCGAGCCAGGTTAAAGTTAAGCCAGCTCTTTGACAAGGACATAATAGGCAATGTTTATGCAATGTTGCCCTACTACAGCAGCACAGAACATAACAACTGGAAAAAGACCATTAGATGTCCAGAATGAGCCTCATACACATCATAATCACAGTATTCACCTGCAAATCTTTTTACACCTATATATGCTATAGAAATGAACACATCTGCATGGCTGCAGAAGAACATTCATCGCAGGATCACTGCATGCAAGGTACATCACCAAAAGCAACCATACTGACATATGCGTGGCATGCCTGATGTGCACACAAAAGAAGGTGTTGTTGCTGAGGAAAGATATCATCATACATATACTTAGTGTGTGAAGGTTCTAGTATAACTGTCATTATCACATAAAATGTACGATATTGCATTGGGAAGAATGGACTTTAACCAACATCTCCTAACTATAAGTGTTCTACAATAACACTGAGATGCATTTCACATGGCATAGGAATGTGTAGCACCATAGTACACCATTATGTGCAATAGAAAGCAGCTGCAATAGTGACATCATGGTAAGGCCTGGCAACAAAGCCACATACCTGACATGGCATATGCAAGCATTAGAGCACTTACCTAACCTGGAATGTCACACATAATGTGACACTATAATACACAGGTGGGTGCAACAACATAAGTCAACCAGATGAAGAAATAGATGCAATTCACGAAAGCATCAATGACAGGCATTACACAGCAGTGATGGACTAAGCATCATTGTATGGGATATGGCAACATAGGTATAGATGTGTGTGTGAGTGCGAGTGCATGTGTGTATGTGTGTTATGCATGGAAAGACACACACATAAGCAGTTATGCATGGAAAGATACACATGGGAACTACACTTCAGCAAGATGATATTAAAGGTGAATATGTAAACAGAAGTGCACATTGTGCTGAGGAGGAGACGTGCAGTACAAGAATAACACGCCACAAGTACCACCAGTATGAACAATAAAATATACCTGTGCTTGCAGTAATGGCAGACATAAATGGACTATTTAATGTATAAATCAATGCTGTAAGACTAAAGCAATATTCTGATGAGTGGGAGAAATGCTTGCTGTATGTCAATTAGCAAGAGCTGTTCAAATGAAAGCAAACTGGTTGTCAATTTTGTAGTGCAGTTGTCAATATATTACCTAAAATATTGCAATGACAAATATGTGCATCATAACATAGCATGACATCAGTCACTAATGTCAGATAAATGAGCATAAAAATCCTGTGGCATCAGACATTTTAGAAACCACTAACATGTGTAGTAGGCAGTGGTCAGCACAGCTGTAATCATTGCCTCAGGGTTAGAATGGCACATCAGGACACACACTTGATCAACTGTCAGTTACTCTAATGCAGTCTAGGGTGCCCATGCCGATGGCTCATACCATGGTTTTCATTACCTCTGTTACATCTGGAAAAACTCTACCAACAGTGCTGTACAGAGGATGTTGTGACAGTAACAGATTGGAGCACAGTGTGGGTAAGAGCAGTACTTAGATTTGTCTGTCTGGACCTGACTGCTGGGTTCTGAACAGGCTGACCAACAGCAGATGTGTGTGCACATTGTGGCACAGATAATAATTTAGACGTGCCATATGTAGGTCTTCTGAGAGTGGGTCTGCCTCTGCCCTCTGGAAGTAATTTGCTAATGAGGGTCAGGGTACATAATGCTCAGTGTGTACTATGACACTACTCTAGCACCATTGTAACAAGGATATCAACAGGTCCTGCAACAGATACCATACTATCATGCTGTGCAACCAGTGCTGTCATGACCTCTTTATGTCTGTACTCCTGGCCATTGTGTAACATACAGAACTGGTGTGCTACACAATTGATGGCATGAGCAAGTGCACTCAGGTGATTGCCATGACATCACTGTGAATGTTCATGCACTTGTAATAGTACAATTACACTGTCTGACATGCATCCACATACATCAGCTACATCACATGCAATCCAACAGACATAATTAGTCTGTTGTGGGGCAGAGTTGCCATCATTACCAGAATCAACTTGGGACAGCAGTCACGGTCACTATCATGTCCAACATCCAATGCCTCTATATCATCTGATTGGCCAGCCACATTATCCTCATGATCTGAGGCTATAATCTGAATTATATGACTGTCCCCTTCTAGGCTGGACAAAGGTGAGCAAAATGCAGTATCCAGTGTACCACTTGCTGTACTACCACTTTGAGGCACATTACATCTCACCTTAAGATCAGTGGATGAGATTGTGGAGGAGGTAGGAGGTGGATGTATTGCAAATGCAAACAGATGATTACATTTCATATATATTTATATCAGTCAACCAAGGCAGGATACCACTGAAATAATTTGATAGATATATAATTACACTAACAAATAATGGTGATATGGACTTACTGAGTTGGCATGGCCATGGGTGGAGCAATGCCCCTAGACAGCAGTGATAAGCCATATTTGTCAAAAATCAAACAAATATGAAGGCCATTGTTAAACCACACATACATGATGACATACCCAAGATGCACTTTTCTGACTCTACATTGGTGTAAAAAGAGATATGTGCACAACAACTCAGTAGTAAGCACATACATGGCATGATGTAGCATTGAAATGGATGTATCCAGCAAGAAGAGATACACAAATTAGATGGCTGACATTGTTTTCCAGAATGCAGGTGTGCTATGCAGATGATCAAAATGACATTAGACATAAAGGTCACAGTTTTACTTAAAGATATCACAGTATAGCGACTATATTTATTTATTTTATTTTTTTATTTTACATTTGTTTACTAGGAAAGTCCGATTGGGTGGGTACCCATTTTCAGCAGAGGCCCATTGAGAAAAGCTCCATATACAAACAATAATAACAGTGTACACAGACAAAGTCATAGTATGACTAAAATTATACAATGATAAAATACAAGACAGAGGTAACATAATTTGACAAGCATTGAGACAGAAAAGAAGACACATGTAAACCATGACTATAATGAAAGCACAATGTTAAACATCATGTCTTGCAGTTAAGGTACACCTATTTTACCAGTGTTTTGTTTATAAAGTCAGTATTTGCAAATAGTAATATTTCAAGCTATTTTTTTTTGTATTATGCAGAGATGAAGGGATAGTAGTTCTTAGTGGTTAGTAGTAGGAATTAATTATAGAAGAGGTGTTAATAACAGTTTGGTATTGGGAAACTTCTAGTAGGGCAGTATAGTGGATGGTTTGATGCATTATTTTAATACTGAGTAATGAGTAATGTTGTAAATGGTTTAAAATTAGCCTGGGCTATTGCATGAACAGAGCCACATATTTCACAAGTGTTTTTTGAGTAGCTTTTTAAATTGAACAATGTTTGTTTTGGATCTAATAGACTGTGGAAATTTATTCCAGATTTTTGCTACTTAACCAAAATAAAGAGTCTCCTGCAGTATTTATATACTTGGTTACTTTTACTACAGATTTATTGGCAAAGCATAGTATTCAATTGTTGGAATAAGGTACTATTATGTTCTGGAGAGATGGTGTGTTTTCAGGCAGGTATAGTAGTTTAGAAGCCATTGTCAGGTGATTATACAATAGGAGCTGTGGTAATTCTAACCAGGAGAGTTTCTTTAAAGAGAAACAATTTTGTTACCTATTGTTGAGTCTGTGGTGAATTTTGCAGTCCTGTTATAATATATTTAAAGTTTTTCAAGGTCTGTTTTCTTAAGGTTGGTAAGTATGAGTGAAGCATAAAGGAGCAGAAATAAAAGGTGGGTTCTAGCAATAGCTATCCTAGTATTACTGGATAGGAATTTTTTGCTTCTACATAGGGTTCTCAGTTTTTTGTGCATCTCCTTGATTGTTTGTGATATATATTGGTTTAATCTCATATTATTATCAATTACTACTCCTAGGAGTTTTGATTGTAATTCTGGTGTAATTATTGTATTATCTACAACAGTGATGAAGAAGGTGGGGGGGGAGTCTGAGACTCTGGTGGGGTGGAAGATCATAAGCTAAGTTTTCTGGGGTTTAGTATGAGCTGTGAGTTTGTAAGCGATGATTCAATTGTAGTGAATAATTTTTGTGTAATATCTTGGACCTGTTGTATGGTAGGGGCATCACATATAAGGTTGAATTATCTGCACATTGGATCAGAGAAGTCAGAGAGGTGGCAGTGTTAAGATCATTGGTAAAAATACTGAAAAGAAGGAGACCAAGTATGGAGCCCTGTGGAACCCGTAATGTGACTGGGAGTAGAGGGGAGAGGTCTTGTAACCATTTCACTGCTTTTGGTGACCTGTTAGATAACTTTGGAACCAGGTGACAGCAGAGATACTAAGAGTTAGGTTACTGAGAGCAGTCAGTAGTTTGGGATGGGAGACTGTGTCAAAGGCCTTAGACATATCAAGGAAGACTAATGAAACTATTTTACCTCCATTCTTGTAATTATTAATGGTATTGGTAAAACTCAGGAGGGCAGTTATGGTGCTATGGTTGGGTCTAAATATATGCTGAGAATTGGCTATTAGGCTATTTGTTGAGAGATATTGGAGAAGTTGTAAGTGAATACACCTTTCTAGAATTTTGAAGTGGGGATAGGATGGCAATAGGCCTATTATTTGAGAGTTCCATTGAGTTGCCACCTTTATGTAGGGGGATAATGTATGAGATTTTCCAGATCAATGGGACATGTTCAGAGATTGAGAGGTTGATGAGTATTGAGACAGGGTAAATGATTGCTTCAGCTGTTATCTTCAGAAAGTCAGCTGACAGGTTATTGGTTGCTATTGTTGTTGGCTTTATTTTTTAAGTAGTTTTTGAATGGTGCTTGTAGGGATGGGGTGGAAGGAGAAGGCATTATCATTATTGTTGGTTGTTATGGGTACAGTCATGAATTGGAGTAGCTATTTTTGGTGAGTGATAGAATTATCTCAGTGAAATATTTGTTAAATTGTTCTGTAGTGGCACCTAAGTTGTTTGGTGTGGAAGGGGGCGGGGTTGATGCTTGTCCAGGATGGAGTATCTTATTGATTGTTGACCAAAAGTTTTCTGGATGTTCTTGATGTTTCTGTTGTATATTAGTATAGTAATTGTTTTGTCTTGTTTTATTTGGCTTTTGGCTTTCTATCTGAGTTTTTGATATGCTAAGTGATTTGGCTGAGAATTATTAGTGTACCATAGATCCCAGGCTTTGTCTCTTAGGTTAAGAAGAGTTCTTACTTCATTAGTTAGCCATGGGGTATAACTTACCTTTGTACAAATTGTCCTAGGTGGTGCAATTTTATTCAGAATGTTAAGGAAAGTATCACTGAAATATTCAATGGTAGCATCTAGGGAAATTATCTTAAGAGGGGTCCAATTACATTTTGAGGGTGTATATCAGTGCTGTGGAGTTGAAGATTTTCTTGTTATGGATTTGGTGATAAGTGATATGTTTAAGTGGATTTGTACATTTCTTAAGTAGATAGGTTGGTATGTGATCACTGAAGATATCAGGGAGACAGCCAATGTGTTGGTAGTAGGAGGGTTTGTTAGTCAGTGCCCAGTCTAGGATAGTCTGTCTGTTTGCCTTTTTGCCTATTCTGGTAAGTCTTTGGATAATTTGTGTGAAGCCATAGAGGTTAAATATGGTAGATGGGGTTCTGGAAATTACAAGAGGACTAATTTGTATTGAAATCACCTATGATGATGGTTTTATGAGTAATGTTTTTTAAAGTCCAGTAGAGGATGTGCTGTATGGTAGCAAGGTTGCTTCCTGGTGGAATATAAGTAGCTATTATGATTAGATGTTTGGATTGATCTGTGGTTTGGTCAAAAGTATCTCTATGTTACTAAAAGTTGGTGTACGTTGATTTAGAGGTTGCAATATGATATTCTTTTTGAATATTATGGCTACTCCTCCACCTCTTTTTCCTTTCCTATCTTCCTTAAGAATGTTTGGACCTGGTGAAATGATTTCATTGCCATCAATATGTGGTTTAAGCCAGGTGTCTGTTAAGATGGTGATGTCGAGCAGAGTGAGAGGGTAGCATGGAGCTCCTGAACCTTATTTACAATGCTTCTGAGGTTTAAGTTCAGAAGTAGTACATCTATCCATTATGAGATAGAGTAAGTATATTCTTTGGCTGAGAGGAAGATTTTTAGTGGTGGGGTAGTTTTGGGACCTGGATTTGGATGTATGTCACCACTTATTATGAATTTGAAAGCTATATTTACAAGAGTGTTTAGAAGCTTAGACACAAATTTGTGATACCTAAGGGAGATGTTAGTTGCAACATCATGGGAGGGTATATTGTGAGTAAATTGATCAAATAAAGTGGGCTTATAGATAGCTGGAGATATCCCTATGTTTATGTCATCTTGTGCTGTAAATAAGGGGATGTGATTTTATTACAGGGTTGAGGTGTGGGTATGTGAGAATGATAAGTAGTTAAATTAGTAGCCAAGGAGAGAATTATAAATATTGTTATATATAGAAGTAACATTTTATGTTTAGAGAGTTATTTAGAGTATATAATAGTATTCTGATATAAATACTTTTTTCCAGTAATAAAAATTGACCAGTAGTTTCCATAAAGTTACTATTTTTGAAAGTTAGGAGAGACAAGGTGAGTAAAAAGGTAACTGGCTTGAGTGTTTGCATAATGAGTAGATAGCAAAGGACTGGAATTGGTGGGCAGTTGGTAATGGGATAGTCTTACACAGGGTTAATTAAGGTCTTTCTGCTAAGTTGGAATGTTTGGTGAAAATAAATATAGTTGAAGTGGGGGTGGTTGGGAATTGGGGGTAGGGTAGGGGAATGAAGTTAGCCTGAGTGGAGCAAGGGCAAACTGAGTGGGTAGACCCTGGTCTCAGTGTGAGAAAAGTGGAAAAAAACAATCAGTGGAATGGCTTTAGCCTAAGTAAAAGTCTCCCAGCTTAGTCCCAAAAACTCATACATTTTAAAACATTGTTTTTTTCTACAGTGCCTATGCCTTAGTGAGTAGCAGGGGGCTATATTGTTAATTTTTTATGGTGGTAAAATTCATATGGGAGTATGGGGAATTAAACAGAGGTTGTCCCTAGCTGAGTGCTCACCAGTTATGGTATTTATTAAGCACTTTATGATTGCTGGCTGGATGGGAAAGCAATTTAAGTTTTTTTTTAAGTTGGAAGGGCAATTCTTAACATAGCACATATGTTATGTTTCTTTTCAGTTGTAGCTTTTCTGTTTTCCTTATTTGTAGATTTGTACTGCTAGAAACAAGCCATGCACTCAAATGGGATGAGACACAGTTCTGAATTCAAGGGAATATGTAATTAGTTAAGTTTCTTTTTAATTGTAGCTTTTCTGTTTTTTAAATGTTTATTAACTTCTCCAGTATGTTCATGCTTGCAACTATTGTCCATTTTATAACATTTCCCCTTTAATTTCATTAGATAGTTTAAGGACGGTAGCTATCTTCAAAGGGGTCAGACCCATCCTACTGTAATCAGCCACAGCTTGTCATGGAAGGCAAGTTACATTCCAATATCACTAAAGACAGAATAGGTCTGTTTGGAGATTGTGGGTTTTACATTCTGAAGTTTGATAAATGCAGCTTTAACCAAACATCATACAATATCAAATAATTATTATCTCATTGTTACTTACTGGTTTGATTTGTTTTAACTCATTGCAACCTAGTGACTCCTGTAGTTGTTTCTGTAATTACATTCTACTGATGCCTCCAAGCATCTAATATGACCTGCTCATATTTGTATTACTAATACGAAAGTCATGCTACATACAAATCTTAAAGCTTAAATTTTGGGCAACACAACTGCACTGATATTTAACCTATGTCTAGGGCTGCTAAAGAGATATTAATTGTTCATTTTCTAATTATTTATACTGTCATAGTATTCACATTGTTTCTAAATATCTTCACAACCAACTAACACAGACATAGCTACTTAGTCTCAATGAAAACTCACAGGTGGATGAACACAATGCTGCTGTCAGTATGAGTGCAGCTTGTGTGGTTATTGAAATATTCTAAGTTGTTCAGAAAATATTACACTAAAATTTACTGTGTTTATTATAGCATATAAAATCCAGTGTAAGTCCTACCTTCTAAAGAACACTACCAATGTAATTCTTTGTTTATATTAAACAGTTTCTCATTTATATTTCTTTAGTAGGGCTCAGACCTCCAGAGATATGAACTTTTGTTTGAAATGTGAAGACATAATTTTGTTTTGTCAAAAAGCTCAAGATGCAAATGTTGGAAATTACAGACCTCCACAGCTCCATTGAAGTGAATGAGTTAAAATATTTTCCAATGCACATCTTACAATTTAGGTGTACCAGACATGCTTGTCCATAATTATGTTCCCAACATTTATACTACTTTCTTCATTCAGTGTTTGCAGTGCATTGTTTTTGTGAATCTTCCCTTCTGTCCTACTTTTCAGTCAGCATATTTGTCTCTTTACCCTTGTATTCATTTCCATATCTAGTGCCTAGATTGCAAGAGCTAACTTTATATATTATTGCCTATTTGTTTCCATCATGTAATACATTACTTCCCCGCTCCTTCTCCCAAAGACTTAGACACTTTATGGGAGGAGCACACAGTTTGCAGTGTGAAAAAATGGAACTTTCACCAGACACCATGAAGTAAAGCATCACCTTCAGTTGGGTATAAATTTACATTTGTATGTAAAATTTATGATATACTGTTTAAATTTTACATTGCTTTTATTCAGATTATTATATTATTTCTAGTACTTACTGATTTCTATGGTTTTAAACTATCATTAATGGTGCAACTCACATTTTGGTCTATCAAATCATTTTCCAAATAAACATATATCCACTCCAAGTACTATCCTTAGTCAATTCAAGGTTCCCATTGCATTTTTTTATAGAATCATTTTCTGAAAACTGATTAATCTCCTTTGCCTATTCATAATTTTTGTTTGGTAAACAAGAAAGGGCTTTGCAGTAAATGTCTGAAATAAAATGTCCAAAGCTTGTTAATTTCAGTTTGTTGACTGGTTGCTTGTTCCCTCACCACCTTCCACTGCCTCTGATTCTTCTTCTCTTTTTCCAGTTCATATTGTGCTTATTGAGTATTTGTGTAAGTTTTTAATTTTTAATCATAGTCAATAGAAGACTTGAATTCATGCAGGGTACAATAACCTGAAACAAAGTTTTATTTTTCTGCAGAGTATTACAGAAAGAAGGAAAGCATCTCTGTTGGTTTGTATTTAGAATGCAAACACTATTATTCACAAAGGTCCTCCTTTAAGGGCTTTCACTTCCTCCACAAAATATAAATATATTCCTCTTTTAGCTGTGTCTGCACCTTCCTCAATGTAGATCTCAGCTGCTTTCTCTGTCTCAGATTAAGAATATTTAATTTATGTGTTCGTACTATTTTAATATTATTCACAGAAGTCTAGTCGATATACTGATGCAATTTCTCATAAAGCCTTTACAGTCCTTCCTTTCAGTTTATTATGGTACTGGTGAAAGTACAAGTTGTCCATGCATGACTTATCCTCAAGTTTAAATAGTTTTCTTGCTATTTGTTCATGTTTTAATTGCTGTCCTGCCATTTTTTCTTTCATCACTCCTTCAGCAGTTTAAATACAAGTTATTTCCTCTGAATGCCTGGTTAAAATATTTTCTTTTTTTCTGCATTCTTCTGTTACTTGTGTCTGTATATTCCAACATGGAACTATTCACCTTTAAAATATTAGAGCGCATTCGGTCAATCTCTCTTAGTGTTGACTGAGAGATTTGCATGTTCAGCTGCCATTCCAATCTGCTTTTCCAACCTCTGCTCTATGCTTTTAGTCCCCTTCAAAGTTTTTACTGTTCTCTTTTTTAGTTCCCTTTTTCTCTTCTTTGTTGACTTTCTCAATTTCGTGGTCATTTCAGATACTGATTTCTGTTAACATCTTACAGTAATCCAAAGATATGTGCTGTATTTAATGTTTTTTTAGCTCATAGTTCAGTTTTTAGCCACTTGCACTGCTCCTGCTATCCTGCAATTTCAATTTTTGTATTTCTTGCCATTGTGCAAAGGCTTTGCAGTTGACTTATAATCAGATGTGGTGGCTTGCAAGATTATTTTGAGTATTGGTGTGATTAATGCATGCTTGAAACTGAGAGGTATGAGGAGGGTCGTAAATGTTGACAAGTGGCCCATACAAAAATTGTTGAAAGAGTTTAGGAAGAATAGTGTGGAAAAATGTCTGGTAGCTGCTATAAGTTTCTTCAGGGAGTTCCATGACCTGCATTTGTATGACTTGCTTAAAATAACATGGAGGTTAGTTTAAACATATGTAACATGCAATGATTGTGGGGGTGTTTCATTTGCAAAAGCTGGTGAGTAATTTTTGGAAATTACGTTATGTTTATCTTTACATTTCTTATTAGTTCTTCACGGACTGCCACTGTAGTGGGAAGACTGGGAAAGACTTTTTATTGCGAATGCGTTTTATAGATTCAAACATTTTATGAGTTGGCCCAGAAATTCTGTCTGCGTAATTCTCATGTAGTCTGATTTGCTCATTGTAATATTGATTCTTACCTTCCTTCACAATTTAATTTAATTATTATGCTTCATTTTATCATTTTGGTCTGATTTTCAAGATTTCTGCACCAGGACCCTAAGTTTGATGTGCTGTTTTAGGTCTGTAGTTAGCCAATGAGTGGGTTTTCCTCTTATTCTATTCTAGTCTTCTTTGAAGGTTGCAGTCTATCCTATCTGGAGGAAGGACATTGATGAAGGTGGTTAAAGCTGGGGTTGGCATCAGTGCAGGTATAAAGTGAGGTCCAGTCAGTGACTTGTGGTTTGGTTAAAAGGATGTCTAATGATGTCTCAGTAACTGCTCTATTTATTATTGTGGTTGACTTTGAAAGTTGTGGTTCAAGTGACCAGATGGTGAGAAATGGACAGTAATCATTCATGTAATTAAGTGGCATATGAAGTGACCTAAGTTTGTCTGGGATATTTGAAATGGTAATGTCCAGAATACAGGATTTATTTGAGTTGGGGGGTTCAGTTTGATTCCTGTGGTGCTAGCAGTGACAGACTGAGAAAGAATGGAGTTCTACATAGATGATATTTTAATTTATTCTGACAACCTAAGCTGCAGTATCCTATAATAATGATTTATGCTTACCAGAAATGGAAATGAGTTTCTTTGAGATGTTTAGTATGCAGTCAGTATTTGAGAAAAGAGGAATATAAATAACAGCAGTGGCTAGATTAGTGTACTTCCCTAGATAATACTGAACTAATAACCAGTTTAGTCACTTATACTAGATGGATGAGATGAGGCAATTAGTATTAGATGCAGATTTTCCTTTATGTCATTCAAGATTATTAACACCTCCACCAAGTCCATTTCCTGTATGCTTTCTTTATATTTATTAACCTAGCTGACTATGATCTGGTGTCTAATTACAACTATCTTTTTCATATGTTTGGGATATGGATGTTAATGACTTTAAATCAAAAGCTGACTTATCTAGACATACACTGGGCTTTTCAACCATTTGTCAGGAGGAAACTGGATGGCAAACCAATTCACTGAGCACAACTTTGTGAACTCTCACATTGTTATTTGACATAGAAAATAATTGCTGTGCAGTTTCTACTTGTGCAATGTAGTGACTCTTCATTTGGGAGATGTTTTTCTTTGTATATATAAGTTCAGGGAGTCTCATTGGCTGACCTTCATATGAGATTTACAGGGTGGGCTTGCTCCCTGAAAAAATAAATTACAGCTAGTTTTTAAATGGGTCATTTTACCAACAGCTGTGCTCAGTGTATTGGTTAACTCAAGGAGTCATTGTAGAAAACTTTCTGTCATATTTAACTCCAAGTCCTGGTATACTTTATATATTAGCTATAATAGAAAGTATATTCCATTGCTTTAGTATACTAATATCTATAAAGAATTGTAGATATAATTTAGAGGATTATGAGCAGATTGACGATCATAACCTGTTTATTACTTATATGTGTTTGACACATGGATTCCAAGAAATTCACCTTGACAGCTCTTGGCATTCATGTCTAAAGCACATAATTAAAGATGATTAACAGAGACCAGATCATAATTCTTTGTATTCTTTGTAGTGCATAGAGCTTTATCTACATAATGTTCTAGTAGTTACAGTAAAAAAATGTTAAGTGTATTGCCAGCTTTCAAAGTTGTAAAGCACTTAATGAGTGCTATCCCTTGCCCTGCCTCTGAAATGTCCAGATTTTTGCAGAATGTCCAGCTTTTTGCCTCAT